>NC_068363.1:90107093-90192093 GCF_020536995.1 Dreissena polymorpha
ACTAAATCTAGTATTATTTAAATTTGATTATTTTAATTGCAGATTTTTTTTATTAACCCCAATTATTGTGTACGCAACGTTTCTTTTATTTAAATCGCTGAGTACGAAGCATCAAGCTATTTTTTAATTAATTGACAGTGATCTTTAATGTATGTCATAATATAAATTGAAATCAATCTTAATTAAAGCTTGAGCGGTTGGTTTGTAATAAGTTTTGTAAATGTTGCTGTAGGATATGTATGCACAATAAATACTAACGCTCTGGCATATTGTGATGGTGATATGATTATATATTGCACAATGAATATGTGATGATGTTCTTGTGATAATATTGAGGCTATAATTAGTTTTTGAATTAAGCTAGCTAATTTCAAATAAGATACAAACACATCCCAATCCTAAAATTATCAGTAAGTTATAGTATTGTTTGCCTCTAGGCGCATAATTAGTTGAAGGCCTAGTTTATCTGTTAATCCTCGCCCCATGTGGTGTCCCAGTGGGTACACTGATATTAATACACGATGTATTGGTCCACAATTAAATCTCTTATAAAAACATGTCTCTCAGGTGACTGAAAAATGGCTGTGTAGATACAACAAATACTACTACAACGGAGACTAAGATAACACATGTTACAATTAATTTGTCTTCCTTGCGTTCTTCTTATACGACAAACACTTCTAAAACAAAAAAGCAAAAAGCCGCTACTGCTACTGCTTCGGCTACTCTTACTGCTACTGCTACTGCTGCCGCTGCCGCTGCTACTGCCACTGCCGCTGCCACTGCCGCTGCCACTGCCGCTGCCGCTGCCACTGCCGCTGCCACTGCCGCTGCCACTGCCGCTGCCGCTGCCACTGCCACTGCCGCTGCCACTGCCGCTGCCAGTGCTGCTGCTGCTGCTACTGATAGTGCTACTGCCACTGCTACTGCCACTGCTACTGCCACTGCTACTGCCACTGCCGCTGCCACTGCCGCTGCTGCTGTTGCTTCTGATAGTGCTACTGCTACTGCTGCTGCTGCTGCTTCTGCTGCTGTTGCTGCTGCTATTGTTACTGCTACTGATACGGCTACTGATACTGCTACTTCTACTGCTAGTGCTACTGCTACTGCTACTGCTACTGCTACTGATTCTGCTACTGCTACTGCTGCTGCTGCTTCTGCTGCTGCTGCTGCTACTGCTACTATTGATAATAATTCTCCTTCTACTTCTCTTTCTAATATTGCTAGCGATGCTTCATAATTTATTTTTAAATGTATCATTTTGTTAAAACAGGAAAGAACTGTTATATATATTTTCTTAAAGGGATCTTTTCACGCTTTGGTAAATTGACAAAATTGAAAAAAGTTGTTTCAGATTCGTAAGTTTTCGTTTTAGTTATGATATTTGTGAGGAAACAGTAATACTGAACATTAACCATGCTCTAATATAGCCATAATATGCATCTTTTGACGATTTTAAAACCTAAAAATTATAAAGCGTTGCAACGCGAAACGATTGAATAATTTGGAGAGTTCTGTTTTTGTCGTTAAATTTTGTGAAACTACGAAGATTGCTTATATAAGGTATAAAATACGTCGAGAATGTGTACTCGGCGGAATAGCTCAGTAGGCATAAGCGTTTATACTACAGGACTCTGCCAGGACTCCAGGGGTCACTGGTTCGAACCCTGCTCCGGGCAATGTACATTTCCTTTTTTTTTTTTTTTTCTTGATTTTTTACTGGAGCTTTTATGATCCAATGTTTACATTTATCAATATAAAGCATTTAATGAATAAGTTAAAAAAATGCCAAAATCTGTGAAAAGGCCCCTTTAAAGGTGTAAAGAATCTAAACTTTTCTGCGATTAAAGTTTTATTTAACTGGATTAGTATAGGCCACATAACAGACGCTATTGTACTGATTTGTACTAAACAACATTTTGTCATAATCAACAGTTTTAACATGCCGCAGTTTCCTTGGAAGTTGACCTTTGAATGGAGTTATGTATAAAACATTAACAAGGTATTTGTTGACAGTTTGTCCTGTCACAATTATATATTAGTTGAGCCAAACGTGTGATAAAGATCCCTTTTGGGGTGGCGATAAATACTATTTATATTGTTCAACAGTGGGAGACTGAGAAAACATATGTTACAATTAATTTGTCTACTTTGCCTGCTTCTTCTTTATATACTTTTCTTGCTAATCGTTTAAGTTTAGTTTTAGTTAAGTAGGTATATCAATTTACATTTTTTAATAGATATTTATTTGGATAGTAATAGTATGTTTTATTTGACTTGACATCATTGAACCGGTTTATTCATTGATAAGATCGGGATCTCCACAGGTGTTTAATCTCGATTGTTAGGTGGGGAGAAGGGTCCGAATGATAATGTTGTCGTCGGCTTACGAATCACATTTCACAAGTTTTAGACAAATATGCATACGTTATAAACCTAATTTAAGTATTACATAGATAATAACTTATCTTTATTTTGATGAACTACGTTTAAGGTATAAAACTATAATTATCTATGTGTTGTGTGCCGCATACATACCATCTTGCTTTTTTAAATTTGATCACAACGGTCCGAAGTCATAAACATTCATTATGCATGGTTGCTAAAGCACAGTGTATCCTAACTAACCTATGTTTATTGTTGTTTGCTAGGGTTATTATTATTATGTTTTATTTTTTTTATTTTGGGGGGGGGTGGGAGGGCTTTTATAGAAGATTTCAACTAGTCCTTCATTTAACGAAAAAAAAATATTGGTATAGGAAATATAAAAGAGTAATAGACAGCTTCATTCATGCTGTTCTATTATGGTGTTTTAACGCATATAATTATGAATGGTTGATGAAGCACATTGTATGCTACCGATGTTTATTGTTGTTTGATGATGATGTTAAGTTGGTGTTGCTGTTGTTGTTAATGATGATGATGAGGAGGAGGAGGAGGAAGAAGAAGAAGAAGAAGAAGATGATGATGATGATGATGATGATGATGATGATGATGGTGGTGGTGGTAGTAGTGACGACGACGACGATGATGATGATTTTGATTATGATAATGAGATTTGAATTAAATTAATGCGCAAAGATTTTTCTTTTTAGCGGCCAAATGCAGATATCTGCGCTCGGCCGCTGTAAGGGTTATGTAATATTTGCAATCTACATAGGAGTCAATAGCAGATACCAAGCACCATATGCTTATGAGAAACAAAAGCAAAATATTGGCAATCGCTGAAATCTCGAATATGACTTAATCATTTTACTAAATGAAAACCGGTAACTATTTTAAACGGTTATTATATTGCAACAACTTAGCGGTGTTTATCCAAAAGACCATTGTTATAATTACAGGGACGTCAATAGGCCAAACTATTCAGGAAATATGATTTGAGTCGTCAAGGATAGATTTTGAGATCAATGTACGTCCGATGAGATTTAAAGGGAGTTGGAGGCGTAGGGACAGATTCGTTCGAGTACGCGATCATTTGAGAACAAATTATGTTGAAGCTTTATCGGAATTCCGGAAATTTGCGATCGGTACCGATTTTTCCTGGTTCTTTTTTATTGATTCTGATAAGTTAGCGGCCGGCACGGACATGAATATTAACTGACGAAAACCTCTTCGCTACTTTCCGAAAATCTTCGACATGTTGCAAATATCCGTAATATTCCGCATTGTACTCACCAGAAATTGCAACTAGAAAGACTACAATAAATCAGTTAGCTACGGCTCGGGCGGGGATTTACCTTTTATCCCTGTAAGGGACCTAATGCCCCAGACTACCGGCTATTTTTTCCGGAATTCGAACTTGATACACTTGATATCCCTGAATTAAATATTTATATCCGCAATTTTGATCTCTAGAGTGCTGACTGTTAGTATTGTATTTGACTGGAATGACTGTCGATTATGTGTTTTTAAGATTAAAACAAGCTTACGAAGAACTTTCTGTTTGCTTTTTTGTACGCTTTCTTTTTAAAAATGTATTGTCCGCCACGGACGCAACAATTGACCAAATGTACCAGATTGTGGTCTCTTTAAAGTGCTATGTTTTTACTGCCGTGATATCTTTAACAAACTACACATTATTGATCGTGGACGTTTTATACTCTTATTGAATTTGTTTCCCCAAAATATGCTCTTCTATTAGTAGATGTTTAGGTGACGATGTTCTAATTATAGATCTTACACGGCCAAGAAACACTAGATAGGTTTTTGCAAAGAGAGCTGTTGGATATCGTGAATGCGTTCAATGTGGCCTGTTTATTTCAGAAAGCTATGTGCAATGTTTTATGGGGATTTCTATCAAATTACCAATTGCAAAATTTGATTTAATTCATTCGGACCTACAAGCGGGAAACTTCTTCATTAAAATTCAATGGGCTTTTAAGAAGTTCGTTGAAAGGCCAATTTTGACGTTAAACAGCAACGCCGAAAAAATTGCTACTCAGTCTTATTAATCACTTTTTTTGTAAGATTTACCAGTAGACGTTCTTCAGTGAAATTAAGCAAACACACAGTGCCGACAAATATGGAAGGGTATTTAGGTAAAAATTACATCCTTCTTTGTGACTGTGTCATGATTCTTGATGGTACTTTCAATTAGTATGTAGACACCTTTTCATGCTTGATGACACTTACATCTTGCCTGATGTCCAATGTCTATTTACATTCTGCTTAATGGTATCATGCATGTGTACAGATGCAACATTCTTGTTCGTTAATTGCATGCTGCATATGTGTATGTTGGTTTGTGCAGAGAGACTTGTGCAATAGGCGCAGTGCATAATGAAATCAAATATTAATGCGTTTAATAAATTAACGCGATGGTAAGATGTGAGTTTCACCCAAGCACAAAGCAACATACTATCATGCATGATACAATGATGTCAATTGACAGTCATTCCGAAATGCTACGGAGGACTACGGAAATTTACGGCGTATAACGGAAATTTTATGTTATAGGAGAAGTTGCGCACCTTTGTAAGATATTTGCTACTGAGCCGAAATTAACCGCGTGTTTGTAGACTTAACTTTTTTTGGTTAATGACTAACCATAATTTTTGTACAGTAATTTACCTTCAATAACCAAAGAAAGTCTATGGATATATTTCAATATATGCTACTAATGCATGTATGCAGAGCTCCAGATAAGACGCTTAAAGTCGTAAAAAATTGAATTAAATTTAGTAAAAAAGTAGACTTAAATTCTGTGCGTACGGTTACACATTGGAAAAATAAAATAAGAATTCAAAATGTGTGATCATGCGTAAAACTCAATATCAATGCATATAATGTAAACATTTTATCAATGAGTTCCCACTCGTCTAGGCCCTCATTACAATTATGAAATCAACAGCACTTTAACGTTATTATGAATAACAGACCATCTTTACAACAGTCGAAAAGCAGACCGTTTTCCATTATCTGGTCCTTTTATCGCAAAAAGTGTGCTGTAACCCGGCAATTGTCATTAGCTCTTCTTAGACTATAAACCTAAATGCGGATGTGCCAAAAATTATATTTACCTGAAAAAAAAGAATTAATAATAGACTTTAAGGCTGGATTATTATAGAGTGTAAACCAAGATTTTGCTGAAAAAGTTATCTGGAACTTTGCATGTATGTTGAGAGGAAATCGATAACATAATTTCAAATTTACTAGAGTACTTTTATATTGCACCGCATAAAATGCTTTAAAACTATAATATTGAAGTGCACATATCAACTTTATTATAGATGGGTAGGTATTTCGTGTCAATCTCTTTCACATATGAAAGAGCTGTTGGTCATGCTGCTTTAAGTACATATAGATGCATGACACAATTTAGATTAAGCAAAATAAAACACTAGGTATTTGCCAAGAGTCAAATATATACGAGCAGTAAGAGCGTAATCGTGCACAGCGAGACTTACTCATGTAGAATTGAAACTCTTATTGCTTTCTTTCGAAATAATTTCATGTGTCCGATCTAATATGCAATATGCCCGGTGTTTTTTTTGCGGATTAATGTTCCGTTTTAGATCCATAATTAACGAATGCCTCAATATTTTCAAAAATTAACACCGGAATAATGTTCACCGACATTTTTTCATACAGATTGGATATAAATATTATAGAGCTTAACAAAAAATACATTAAGCCCTGTTCTCCCGGCACACGTGCTGGACACACAGGTGGTTAGCGTGTGGCTATGATAATAATTAGTGAAAACATCTTTTTGAATGATAAATAATCATATTAAAACGAAAAATCAAATTTTCTATATAAAAAAAATCACTACCGTTTTATATATAACAAGGTATCCAACTCGAAATCATCCGAAAACGGGGTGCATCGTTTTGAGCAGCCATTACTAAATTAATTTTGCAGCGATTTTCATGACCCGGTCTTATTCAACGCAGAAATGAATTTCCTTTTAGGAAATGTATATATATTGTTATATTTCTACACATGCTGGGCCAAATTTTAAGAAATAAAGCTATACATAATTCGCTTGACCCAGTTGTTATCGATCAGACCGTATTTATGAATGAAATCTCCAGTTGTAAAGACACAACTCCGCATTGGAGCAATGAAATCACTCTTGTGTTTAAAATGTCAGTTGGTTGAAATGTATGTAAACAAAGGTTTGAAAATGCGCTGGACAGTTAGTTTTGATGCATAATTCTACGGTAAGCACGGTAAGAATGTTTTTTTTATACGTTTTATTGAATTATGGTATCGAAAATGCCCATTTCCCCGTGAAGATTTCAGTCATGAATACTGTCTGATCGATCACAGCTGGGTCACGCGAGTTGTGTATCGTGTTATTTTTTAAAAGTTGACCCAGTATTTGTAAAAATATTGCAAGACATATACATTTCCAGAAAGGAAATTTATTTCTGCGTTGAATAAGACCAAGATCGTGAAAATCGCTGCAAAATTGATGAAGTAATGGCTGTTTAAAACGATGCATCCCGTTTTCGGATGATTTCGAGTTGGATACCTTGTTGAATATATATTTAACTTATTTTTTTTAAGAAAAGTTGATTTTTCGTTATAATATGATTACTTATCATTCCAAAATATGTTTTCACTAACTAGTATTATAGCCACACGCTAACCACCTGTAGCTGGACACTTTTAAAAAACACTATACAAATTCAAGTACTTATGCACTTAATTGATTGTAAACAATGACGGTTGAAATCCGTGCGTGGGAATTTTTCTGGTAACCAAGAGCGACGTCAACGTTCATGACAAACCTGTTTATATGACATTTATTTATTGATTTTTTCCAACTTGATTGAAAATTATGTTTTATGATATTTTAATACATGTAGATGAAGTAGTTGTTTTCTCAACGAGGAGTACAATAGTTGTACAGTACTAGACACGAGTACTTGTAACTTTCAGGTTTCTCTGTATACCACAGACATTATATAGTCATAAAATGATAAATATGTGTTTATAGAAATTGTAATTATAGCATGGTAAACAGACTAGAGAAATCTGAAAGTTTCACGCACAGGTCTGTGGCAATGGGGGTTTGGGCTACTTTATAAATATGAGGTCGATATGCAATGCACATCGGTAGATTACGTCTACTGTAATTATTTGGACTAGGGAAGGGCCACAATTCCAACACATCAGCCCCGTTATGTTCTGAATAAAATACATGTATAATTTCTTGAGTGCCAATTGCATCTTACAAATATCAAAAACATTCACGGCAGTCAATTCATTGTGTAAACTTACTGGTCTTCATGGCAATAATGAACGTATTTAGTTTAATGGAGATTATATAACGAAGGGAACTAATTCAGCTTATTCAGTTTACTAGTCAAAATGATTCGGATGTTTTCGCTTTTTTTCCGAAAAGTAATTTATTCAACATACGGAAAATAAACGCGCGCCACCTGATGTCATAATTTAGTAACTTGCATTCTGCTTACTGCCTGTTGCTAACTGCCGTTGTTAATGACGCTTAGTGGCAAAACCGATTATGACTGGTTTCAGGAATAATGAACACACAAACATTGGATAGTCACCAAGCATGTTGAAACAATCATCAAGTATAACCGATAGAGAACAAGCATGTTGGAACTGTCATGAAGCATGTTAGAATAAACATCACGCATAATGTAAATATTATTCATGAATGATGTAATGTTGCAGCAATCATCAAGTATAAGCGAATAGACAACACGCATGTTGGAATTGTCATAACGCAAATTAGAATAAGCATCAGTCATAATGTAAATATTCACCACGAATGATGTAACTTTTACCTAAATATCCTTCCATAGACATGTGTTGTTACTAAAATAGACATAGAGATTTGAGCATTGGGAGTGACCTAATCATACTGTGCTTTAGCAGTATTACGGAATACCGTTAGTGCCATCGTGGTTACACATTAAAATCCAGAGGGCGAGAACGCGAGAACGCGATAGTACGATGGCGACAATGTGACAATACGATGATGACAGGGTGATAATACGATGGCGATAATGCGATAGTACGATGGCGACAATGCGAGAACGCGATAATACGATGACGACAATCAGACAGTGCGATGACGACAGTGCGACAATACGATGGCGACAGTGAGATAGTACGATGGCGACAATACTACAGTTCGATAGTGCGATAATACGATGACGACAGTGCGAAAATACGATGACGACAGTGCGACAATACGATGGCGATAGCCGACAGTGCGATAGTACGATGGTGCCAATGCGATAACGCGATAGTATGATGGCGGCAATTCGAAAATGCGATGGCGACAGTGCGACAATACGATGGCGACAATGCGATAGAACGATGGCGACATTGCGATGATACCACGGCGACAGTACGATATGACTATCGCATTGTCGCCCCGTACAATCGCACTGCCGCCATTGTATTGTCGCACTGTCGCATTGTCGTCATCGTACTAGCGCGTTTTCGCAATCGTACGAACGCATTGTCGCCATCGTATCGTCGCACTGTCGTCATCGTACTTTCGCGTTTTCGCATTCTCGCCCTCTGGATTTTAATGAGTAACCACGGTGGCCCTAACGGTAATTTTTACAGTAAAGTGCGTAAAATCTGGTTTGGAATAACAATTTTTATGCCGAAAACAGATGTTGAAAACCCGACTTTGTTTTATAAGTAGTAGTCTAAATATACAATGAGTTTTCCGAGCATTAAATAAACATATTAAAATAAAATTCATGTTCGTATCAGTTGAAGTTCTTGTTAATAGTAGAAGCAAAGAACACAATAAAACGCTGATTGGGCTTACTAATTTGAGGCAAGAAAAAACACATCGCGCTATTATATATAACATATAACGCGCATCCGCAAAGTTCGAGCGCCCGTCTCGGTGCCGTCGTTTCCGGTGAAAGTTTCGCACAGGAGCTACCGAGTTTGGATATGAGACCACGAATCATGGCTTGACCTTATATATCAGTCAGCGTAGTACCTGACCAGACTGCGCGGTTGGACAAGCTAGGATGGACCAACTTCGGCCGCATATGACATAATACCCATTTTCGCATGACGCGGGTCATCTGACCTTTATAATGTGTATATAGCTTTGAATGGAATTTGCACATAGTTTTTGGCATGGACTTATTGTTATGTTAATGTGTTGCACGCTTTCAAAAGCAGAGGGCATATATAAGATCAATTATACTACGGAGTTCATTTTCTGTTGCAAAATGAAATGCAATAAAGATTGTTACTCAGCGGTGTGTACAGTATGACAGCGTTGTCTGTCTGCGATGCATTTATACTGGTTCTAAGCTGGCATACTCAGCAATTGGACTCAACCATCTGCTCGAACAAGAAATGATAAGTTCTACTAGCATAAACCTTTAATTGTAACTCATTTTAAAAATATTCATGTTATTTATATTATTCAATTTATTATTCAAAATTATAATTATTATTTCCTTTATTGTTGTTTTTCGCATTAAGAAACTTATTCGGCTTACGAAACTGAAAAATCCCATTGGAAAAAAATCCCATGGGAGAAAAAATCCCATGGGATAAAAATTCCCATGGGATTTAAAAACCCCATGGGATTTAAAAATCCCATGGGATTTTTTTTTTTAAACACGACTTAACGCATTAAAATATCGTAGTTGTTCATCATTTCATAAAATATGATGTTTCTGAAAGTTTCATGAATAAATCTCTCGAAATAAGAAAAAAATCCCATGGGATTTTTTTCTCCCATTTTAAAATGGGATTTTTTTATTACTAAATATTTTTATATATAATTGGCATAAAACCAATATACAGTCCTTAAATAACGTTAAAATACTTGCAAACGCAAATAAAACACGTTTTTTAAAATGTTCAAAATCCCATGGGATTTTTCTCCCATTTGCAAATTATGGGAGAAAAAAAATCCCATGGGAGAAAAAATCCCATGGGAAAATCGAAAATCCCATGGGAAAATGCAAAAATCCCATGGGAACCCCAACTTTGCTTATAAATTTCATAGTGAAGAAAACGCGTTTTTTGAGTGAAAATAACCAATTATTAATCAACGATAAGACTTTTATCGCATACTATGTCTCAAAGTAGCAAATCTTTAAGAAAAAGGGTACTTAAGTCTGCGAAATTTCGGTTTCGCAAAGTTTTTCCGGTGGCCGTTTTAAGCGCATTTTGGGACCTGACTTCCAAATGACAAACAGCTCTTTCATATGTAAAAGAGCTTGACATGATATACCTACCCATCTTAAATAAAGTGTATATTTGTACTTCAATATTATAGTTTTATAGCATGTTACGTGGTGCAATATAAGTGTTTTCTTAATCACGTTACTTACTGTAGAATAATAATAATGCTGTTCGAAAAACCTGCCGACCAATGAATCAATTCACCTATTTTCAAGAAGATGGGTTGTGTGGTGGCTGATGTACGAGCTAATAGAACGTTTATCTTTCAGTAATATTATAATTAATTTCATCTATTTTATGACGTGTCGACCTTATTTTGCTATGAACTTTTTTTAATCATTTTTTTACTGTCTTTTCAGATGATGCAGGTTAAAGGGCAAAAATAAGTGCATCTTTCGTTGCATTATATGTAATGAGGAATTTTACATCAGGAGAGGATTGAGATATCATGCCCCATTCATGGACCACATGAGTTTAAATGTAAAATATGCAAGAAAGAATCCTTCAACAGAGCCGGACTAAAACAGCAAATAAAATACACGAACATGACATAACATGTACAGCTGATGTTTGTAGTGTTTTTTGTTTTATTTATAAAGTCTACATAGACACGTCTGACATATAATTGCTATGAGTGCTACTTACTTACACGTTTTATTCCGTATATGTCATGATGCTAGTTTCTCACTTTGTTATGAAAATAAACCATTATCTGTGTTACGTCATTTCTTCCTACGATGTCTCTGCATAAATTTTCAATTGTATTCAGCACTTATATATATCGTACGTACTTTAACTATATATTCTAATGTTCCTTGAGGTTTTCATTTTTTCGATTTAATGTAAGTGGTAACGGGATCTGCATTTACGTACGATAATTTATTTAGTTCTTAATAATTAATTATTCTGTCCATTGCGCTCTTAGTGCATGTTGTTTCTATCGTATTTCATTTTCAATTAGCATTAAATGCTACCATTCTTCGACCAATGCGAATTAGCGTTAAGCGCTAATATTCTTTGATCCATAATAGATGTAAATAATTAAAGAAGTCGATTGTATAAACAGCCCATTTTATTCTCTGTAAATATTCCAGAAAATACTGTGCTAATTTATTAAAACAAGATAAATATTCGCATGCATAAATATCATTTATGATATATACGTACATATGCAACGATATTGATTCTTATTATATATTAATAAATCACACAGAATATTATTCAATTTCACTTACAGTTTTCAGGCATTGTTTTATCAAATCATAAAATAAAGAAATTATTTATTTATGAGAAAACAGTACTTCTGTTTTAATAATATGATACTTATAAAATAGCAATTATCATAAATACACAATATATACTTATTTGGATATTATGCAGTCAAACAACTTTCCTAAATACCCTACATTGAATGTAGCTGAAACAAATTAAAGTAGTAAACAATAATTTAAGTATGAGTATATTTATTTGCAGCATACAATAATTTAGGTTTGAAAATAAATAAGTAGCAACATCTCACCTGTAAATATTCCAGAAAATACTGTGTTCAAGTCCGCACAGCATTTTCTTAAATATTCTTTCGGTGGCTGCTTTCTGAAACTTGATCAGACTTTTCCAAATACGTTCCTCGCGTGATCCTACGTGGTCTCACGTGGTACGCTGATTCACCTTCTTTTTTTATATTTGTTCGGGTCAAAGCTGTTAACCCTTAGTCATGGAACTTTCTGAAAGTTTCCACTGCTTACGTTTGCGTTCTTGATTTGGTAAACAATTTAGATTGGAATGTGCTACTCTTTTCTCTTAGCTTACTAAGCTTTTTTCTTATAGTACATCAAGGTAGTTTTTCAATATGATAGAGTTTGTAGCTCACCTGGCACAAAAAGTGTACCGATACGGTTTTGTAAAAACTGGGCTTAATACGTGATATGAATTTATTAATTCCTTAAGTATTTCTAACAATATACAATAGTTATTCTAAACAATATGCAATAGTTATTTTAAACAATATGCACTAGTTATTTTAAACAATATGCAATAGTTATTTTAAACAATATGCACTAGTTATTTTAAACAATATGCAATAGTTATTTTAAACAATATGCAATAGTAATTATAAAATTTTGTTAATTGAAATTAATTAAAACTTTATTAATTATGATAAATTAAGATTATTAAATAAGTTAAAATGAAAATTAAATATTACAAATATTTCATAAGAATGTGATTTTAATTGGATTACATCTTCCCCTCCTTCTTTTAATTAGAATTCCTATTATAATATATGGGCTGTTTAAATTTAACTGCTTTTAAAACAATCCCAAAACATTTAAGTGTATAATATGAAAGCATGCATACATTAATCTAACAAATTTAACAGCAATCGAAGTGGATGTAATATGCAGATAATACAAAAGAAATCGTAAACACACTATGCATTGAATGAATGTTACTATATAATTGAAGCAACAATAAGGTTGCATAACAAATACAACATAATTATGTGTCAATTACTACAAAAGTTATTTGAAGCATAAATGTAAATAAACATTTTCTTACATTGCTAAAATGTCTATTTAATGTTTGAAATTATAAATGTGATTGTGTAATATTATAAAACCACCTCTTGATAATTACTGGAATACGATAATGATCATTAAGTTTATTTGTAAGTTGTTATCATATTATTTATATGTTCCGTAATTAAATTTCTATCATTTGATTTATAATATTACACAATATATATGTTAAATGAATAAATAATATGTTTTGTGCATAAATACATTTTTATTATTACAAAAAAATAATCATTCTTACGTTATCTCAAAGCACATGACAATTTTGTTGAGAGAGAAAAAAAATGAATATGAAATAATGGTAAAGCTTAGGTATATGTTATATGTGATATAAGTTTCTTTTCAGAGATTAGAGTGACAAGAAAATGACACTAGAGCACAACAAAACAACATCAGTAATATAATATATCTACATATGTAGCACCACGACTAACTCATTTGAGGGGATTGAACAGGAATCGTATTAACCAATCGTATCTGTTTGTTTGTTTCGGATATTTGACCTGTTTTGTTGCACGATATTGTTTTCTACTTTGGAACTTATGGAATTGTGGTTGATGATGCCGAGTGTAGATTAATTGCAAGTCCGATTCCTGTAGTTCCGTGAAGCAAAATCGGCAAAAATGTTTGTTGTTTATGACCTGATGTGGATTGCCACATATGACGTGATAACCTAGGCCGCAACAATGTGTTCTAGCGCCACCTAAATTGTACTGTAGACAGATTTGACAAAGGAAATAAGAGTCTAAATGTGTCTTTCCGCCGTGACCAGTAGCGATAAATTGGTGTATGCGCTCGTGTAAGTGAGTGTAGTGATAGACATGTGTTTGCGGATTTTTTTCGGGAGTGATGTGGATCGTATTAGAAAACGAAATGCTTTTATGGATAATGGTGATTTAAACCCGTAAGTTCCTATGATAGCTTTACAAAGGTAGATATGTCGTGTATGGTTAATGCTTGATAAGTGGTCGTACATTTGCTGGTGTAAAACAGGTATGTCTAAATAGTCGATGAGGAAGACCATGGTATCAAGTTGTATTTCATTTGATGTCATCATGTATGTAAATATTGACATGTCATGTGTGTGTTCTATGGTGATCATTGTCTGAAAGGTAGATATGAAGTAATGGATTTTCTGTAACTGTGATTTGTGAATTGGGAGTGTGGTGGCTAGGATATCTTTAATGTAAAGTGTTGGTGAAAACCGAAATAGGGCCTGAATGTATGCAGAATGGTAAAGCCAAAAACTGAGTTGAATGAATACGTCAATGGAGTACATTTTGATTGAGTATAATGAAATATAATATTTATAATATAGAACAAATACAGGCTATGATTTAAAATGAAACAATAAAACATTAATGAAAATACAACAACTCTAAATGTACACTCCGCCTGAAGTGTCTGAAACGAAAACAACAAATATATACAATTTATACATACGGGTTAACAATTTTGCAAAAGAAATGTTTTGGACCAGTCGAATCGATTACGATAATGAAGACACAATTTGCAAATTATGAAGTTGTTTTGGAGAAATTGAGGATTACAAAAGGAATGATATGGTCTATTACAACAATTTCGTTTTAATATAGAGAAAGGTAATCTACCACTACCCCCGAATGTTTTGGTATGGGGATACAGACTTTGGATTTGTGTGACTTTTTCTTTACAATTTTATAAGGATTCGTTACAAACTCGGCAATATGTGTCGTCAAAATCGATAGGAATCGATTGGTATTTAGGGGATTGTTTGTAAAAGTGAAAATGTTGATTCATTAATTTATTGATTTGTTTAAGATCTGCATTTAAGATGACTGTAATGGAAAAATCGTATGACGAGGGAGGTAGAAATTTTGATTGAATAAATCTTTCGTGGGCTATTATGGAAATTTGGGATTTTGATCCGAACCTTAAAATAATTGCTTGGCAGATTTGAAAATTTAGGGGGTGGGTTTCATAAAGAAGATGGTCGAGCATTTGAAGATAGAGTTTATTTATGTCGAAGTAGTTTATAGC
This sequence comes from Dreissena polymorpha, assembly GCF_020536995.1. Classification (NCBI taxonomy): domain Eukaryota; kingdom Metazoa; phylum Mollusca; class Bivalvia; order Myida; family Dreissenidae; genus Dreissena; species Dreissena polymorpha. Next base: position 90,122,345 of record NC_068363.1, read on the forward strand.
AAAAATTAAGCTTGAAAATGAAATGTTGGAATTATTTAACATGTGGGTAAATAGTAACTTTTTAGTACGTCTAGGGATTTTTCTTAATTTGGAAAAAGGATTTAAAAAGTATTTTATGTGATGCAGTTGATGGTGATCCAAAGGGAGGGAAATGTGTAAATTACTAGAAGAGTTGCCATTGTATTTAAATAATAACTTGAAATAATAAGAGTACAATATAAAAATGAAATGTTAATAACAATGTCCATTTTAATGAAAATAATGAAATGTAAAATTGACAATAGGGAACCAAAATGTAGCGATAAAATGATATTATATGTACAATAGGGTATCAATGAAAATACAAATCTAATAATGTTAAAATGTGCACGCTATATATAATACAATTATAAAATACACACTATATTTATATGAAGAATGTATTGTCGTGTGCGCCTGAAATGAGAACAGCGAAAGTATGTTGTTTTTTTTTTTTTTTTTTTTTTTTTTATAAACATGAAGCATGTATGTAATGAATAAAATGAAAAAAGTATGTAACGATTGACAATTAATATGAGAAAATCATGTAAAATGTAGTATTTAATAATGAAGATTAAACCAATTCATTTCAATAATCTTCATAGTATTTATAATGGTTAAATGGAAAAATTAAATCTAACATTGAATAATTGACATCAAAGTTGAAATCCATGCAAAATTTGACATCAAAGTTATAACATATTCGAAAATGATGATAATTATCAATGAAATAAAACAAAGTGATAACTAATGCTATTCCATTGTTTTATTTTTTATTTTTATTTTTTTTAAGAAGTTGAAATTCGGTTTAGTACGTTCCTTAATTCCGTTATGGACCAAGAATAGTTCAGTGTGATAGTTTGTGTTGAGCATTTGTCGAAGTTTGATGTACTGATAAATGCCAATTGACAGAGCAGATGGTATTTCCATTTTTATATCCCCTGTAGTGTTCCGAAACGAAATTTCCGAAGTGTTAATGAGCAGTTTTGGAAAAAATCCAAAACGTATGCTGTTTATGTTCAGTGTGACAGGTAAGTCAACGATCGATTCTGATTCACAAGAAACCGCACTGACGATGTTGATATCAATACAATTTAAACCATTTGATATATGTAAAATCAAAAGAGTGCCACGTTGTCGTTTGAATATTTGCAATTTGCGAAAGATTGTTATTAGCAATAGAACGTTAATCATGGCCAGAAAAACAAGAAAATGTTCATATTTCAGAGACTCGTTAAGATTGTTGGTAAATTCCTGAAGTGGTGATAGCGTGGTGGGATTGTCGTATTTAAGATGTTGTGCCGCTGTTGGTTTTATTAGTGTAATTGCAGTTAATAGAATGCGAATTTTTCGTGAAAGAAATATCAACATAAGCGTGCTTCCGATTGTGAGTAATATACTTATGATTGAAATTATATCAAAAGTGGATAAACCTGATTCAATTGAGATTTCTCCGTTAAGCATTGCTTCTGTTAGGCTATGGTACACAATTTTTGTTTTTCTTTGCTCTTTTTACAAAGGTTTGCATTTCAATTTCTAATTTGTGCGACCGAGTTAATATATCCTTTGTGTTTTGATCGAACGTTTTAAATACCGGTAATAATACATTGATTGGATCATTGTACGAGATGTTTTTCATCAATTTGTCCAAAACCGTATTATTAAAGAATTGTTGGAGTAACGGTAAGTTAATTGGATATATTTGGTCGACAGTAGTATCGTTTGTCAAACATTTTGTGAATTGCTCATCAATACGTTGACTTTTTGAGACTAGTTTACATGCACATGGTACATCGATATTGCAGTATTTACAATCATCTATTGTTTTAGAATGATTTACACATTCCAATTTTAAATTTGATTGCATGTATGCAAGTACCTTAGAACTATTTAAAATTCTCAGCTCTGGTTTCAAGACGTTTCTTACTATCTTATATTCACATATATCTTTCGTTTTTGCATTGTCCCCGTGTTTCAAGAGTTCTACGAAACAATTCGTATTGAAATCGATTTCAAATATAACATTCTGTTTACATAAAATTGTTGAACCTGCTGTCAAACAGTCTCTCAAGAATGATTCATCAAGAAATGTGAATAATAGGTTTTTTCCATTATAAATTAAATACCGCGGTTTTGATGTGAATTCATTAGCATCTTTTTGTTTTATATCATTGTCAAGAGGAATTGGAAAGAAATTTAATTAATAAATTTCGTTATCCAAACTGTTTGTCAGTGGAAACAATACCATTATGTATATCGAATTATTGTTGCGTCCATAAATAAATTCAGCATGATTGTAGTAAAATGCCAATTCTGTGCTTACCAATTTATGAGTCGGATAGTTGATTTTTAGCGACGAAGCTATTTCTTTTAACGTTTGCGACATTAGTTCGGGGTCTATTATATGAATCGACAATTTACGATTCAATTCCTATGGCTAGCCTATCAAACTGTGGCCTTATTTTGATCATTTTATCATTTACATCTAGTATTAACTTTTCGGCAGTTGTATGTATATGTGACATAGATTCCATTTCGTTTATAATTTTATGCCTAACTGCTGAAGCATTCGCAACGAATTCATCGAATAATTTCATATGCTCATGGACACTAGTTGCAAATGATGACATTTCACCAAATTCGTGCGTACATGTATTTGTTAAAGGGGCCTTTTCACAGATTTTGGCATTTTTCAACTTATTAATTAAATGCTTTATATCGATAAATGTAAACATTGGATCGTAAAAGCTCCAGTAAAAAATCAAGAATAAAATTAAATAAAGGAAAAAAACATTGCCCGGACCAGGTTTCGAACTTGTGACCCCTGGAATCCTGCCAGAATCCTGAAGTAAAAACGCTCTAGCCTACTGAGCTATTCCGCCGAGTATACATACTTGACGTATTTTATACGTTATATAAGCAATCTTCGTAGTTTCACAAAATTTAACGACAAAAACAGAACTCTCCAAATTATTCAATCGTTTCGCGTTGCAACGCTTTATAATTTTTAGGTTTTAAAATCGTCAAAAGATGCATATAATGGCTATATAAGACCATGGTAAATGTTCAGTATTACGGTTTCCTCACAAATATCATAACTAAAACGAAAATTTGCGAATCTGAAACAACTTTTTTCAATTTTGTCAATTTACCAAAGCGTGTGAAAAGATCCCTTTAAGAGATTAACTCTTTGTGCCAATTTGTTTGCATGATCTTTCAATTTATTCAGTTGTGAAGTTGTCGCTTTTCCAAATAAGGTCGATCCAAGTTGACCTATACAAGGAAGTAAAGGTTGTGACTCACGTATTTTGCGTTTATCTGAGATTGTAGGAATCATGCTACGAAATTTTTGTAACAAAGATTGTAAAACATGATCCATTTAAATCCTTAGAGTGTTGAATTCGACGCTAATGGTACATCCTTTTTCGTAGAAATAAGTGTCGCTACACAATGAATAATTTCTACCGATGTCACTATCGAAATGATAGTTCGGCATATCAAATCGAAAAGTATGCGTCCATTCATTATTCACGAAGTTAATTGTTTTTGGATCTGAGAACTTAACGCCATGGTTCATCAGCAATCGTTCGCCCTGTGCTCCCACAAGTGACAGGAAAAGTATAAGGAATCGTGTGACCAAAATCTTGCCTAAAAGAAAAAAGAATTTAAGATTTAATTTGTTTATCTTTTTACCGTTTTTCTTTTGAGATTTTTCTTTAGAGATTTATTTATATAAAATTGTTTAATAAGTGCTTCTGATGTATCTACGTCATTTGCCCAACTGTTCTAATACTTATTATTTGTCCATTTTATCAAATATTGTCTATGGTTATTTTTAATTCTGGTTTTTTAAATTTTGTCAGCTTTGTACCATTTCTTGCTTGAATTTTCTGGTGGAATATCATTTTGATTTATTGTATTTTGTTTGTCAGTTGCCGTTATATTTGGCTGTGTATTGTCGGTAACGGTTTGCGGATTGTTTTGATTTTCTGTATTATCATTAGTTTCGTTTTCATGGAATTTAAATGTTTGAGATAAATCACGTAAATCCTTCTCATCATGGTTTCTTCGTAATCTGTTAATATTAATCGGAACTTTTAACTCTTTGTTTGAATATCGTTCTCTCAAAATGTATGTGCCATTTTGTAATATTTTGGTTATATAATAGGGTTGCTCTGAAAATTTTCTTAACAGTTTTCTGGATTTATTTAAAGGTACTTTTTCTTGTTTAATAAAAACAAGATCTCCTTATTTAAATGGACGTATTGCAGTTTTGCGATTGTAAAACTTACGCATAACGTCACGTGAATTGTTTATGTTTTCTTGTGTGATGTTCCATATAAGTTTAAATCTTTGTTTCAATTCCTCAACAGAAGTGTTTATTGAAGGGTTGGTATTAATTGGTGGAAATAATTCGGATGAAATAGGTTTATTCATATGTCGGCCAAAAAGAATGTAGTACGGGGAGAATTGTCTCGTTTTCGGACATACTGTTGAATTATAGGCTAATTAGACACTGGATAGCTTATCAGGCCAATCGCTTTCGTCTTTTAACGATGTACGTAGTATTGAGAGTAATGTAGAGTGTACCCGTTCTACCATTCTTTTACTCATTGGGTGATAAGATGAAGTTCGATGCCCCTTTATTTGAAAGAATTTATAAAGAACATCCATTATACCACTTAAGAAGTTTTGTCCTCTATCGCTTGTGATATGTTTTGGTGGTCCAAATATTGCAAATACTTTATGATAAAGTTGTTCTGCGATTTCAATAGTGTTTTGCGTTTGTAATGGTATAAATAGTGCGAATTTTAAAAATGCGCATATAACGCTTAAAACATATTTATATGCTTTGCTCTGTTTCGCTACAGTAACAATGTCTATGTGTAACATTTCAAATGGTTCGCTTGCAATAAAAGGTTCTTGTAATGGATATGGTTTATAATTGTGATCTCTTTTAAATATTTGACAGTTTTTACAAGATTGAATATAATCTTTAACTGCTTGAATCTTTAACTGCTTGATACATTTTTGGAAAGTAATAAAAAAAATTGAGGGTTGCAAACATTCTATCAACACCACAGTGACCAATTAAATCATGAAAACTGTAAAGTATTTCATTTCTCAATGACTCAGGTAAAGCTAATTGTTTAATTAAAGTTTTTTCAGTTTGATGTTTCTTAGATCTTGGTTCGTAAAAATGAAACAGAACATTGTCAACTATTTCGTTTTGGGTGCTTATATATGGAATTCGTTTTGCTAAGTCTTTATCATCAGGTAAATGACCATTCTTTAAAAATGCATAAATGTCGCCGAAGTCTTTTGATTTAGTTTGTAAGTTTATAATGTCTAGTTGATTAGTTGTTAAGTGTGCGTGTTGTTGTTTGCGGTCATTGACTGTCTGGAGTTGTGAACCAGGTATCTGATCATTATCTGAGATAACACTGTTGTCAGGTGGAGTGGTGCTAAGTTGATTGTCAGCAGAGATAATTGGTTGATGATTGGTGGGTGCTGTGTTGATTGTTTGTTTTCGCATTTATTCATTGATGGTGAATGTTAACCTGGGAGAAATGATTATTTTGCGTTATTTGTATTGGTGCCAAGGTTTGTGGAGGTGCGTTATTTAGCCGTTTTCGTGTGAGGATGTTAACCTGTGAACTATGATTATTGTTCGTTGTTTGTATTGGTGCCAAAGGTTCACTGGGAAGTGTATGTATGTTTTCCTGGGATTTAACTTGAATGTCAGATTTAGAATAGTTAATTGTACTAAGGTAATCGCTCGGATTTGTCTTGCCAGTTTTATAAATGATTTCATGATCATAATTTTCTAGTTCGAAAGCCCATCTATATAGTCTGTCATTTGAGTGTTTTGCTGTGTGCAAAAATGTTTAAGCTTTATTGTCTGTTATAATTTTGACATGTATATTTGATATATAGACTCTACATTCTTTCAAAGCGTAAATGATTGCTAATAATTCCAGTTCACAACTATTGTAACGTTTTTCGTGATCTTTTAAAGCACGACCCCCATATAAAATAACATGGTGAAGTTTCGGAGAATCTTCCTGACATAAAATGAATCCTACTGCAGAGGTACTAGCGTCTGTATAAATAGTGAATTCTTTATTAAAATCTGGTAATCGTAAAATTGGTTTTGCCATTAATGCCCGTTTTAAATAACTAAAACTTTTGCCATGTTCCTCGGTCCATTTGAATATGGTATCTTTCTTAAGTAATCTATTTAACGGAGCGACAATATGTGAGTAGTATTTTATAAATCGTTTTAAGAAATTTGTCATTCCTAAGAAGCTATTTAATGCTTTTTGATTATTCGGAATTTGGAATTCGTTAATTATTTTCAATTTGTCAGGGTCCATTTGAATAGTGTTTCCTTCAAATACTGTGCCTAGAAATGTAATTCGTTTTTGTGCAAAATGACTCTTTTTGAGATGTATTACTAAACCAGCTTCTTTTAGTTTATGTAAAACTTGAGAAAGTTCTTTGATGTGGGTTTCAATAGTGTCACGCATAAGTATACAGTCATCCAGAAAAAATAGAAGGTTTTTGAAATTGAATTCTCCTAATATTTTTGAAAGATATAATGACCAATAAAAAGTAGAATTACATAACCCATATGGCAAAACGTTAAATTGAAAACATCGTCCTGTTGGAGAAATAAATGCAGTATACTTTTTAGAATTTTCGGCCATGGCTAGATTAAAAAATGCTTGTTTTATGTCTATTTTAGTAAAGATAGTTGGCTTTTTCTCTGCGATCTTATTTTGAACATCTACAACTGTAGGCATTTGATAATACATTTTCTTCGAAATTGTATTTAATAGTCGGTAATCATGCATAACCTATATAATTGTTTATTTTCTTTTTGATCTTCTGGCGAACTGTCATCTGAATGTGTATGTTTTTTAACTAATACAATAGGACTACTCCAAATTGAAGTTGATGGTGAAATTATATTTTTATCTAGCATTTTCTGTAATTCATCTTCAATGATTTGTCTCGTTTTGGGGTTTACCGGATATGTTCTTGAACGTATAGGTATTGCATTCGGTATAAATTCAATGGAACATTCAAAATTTTTGACTGTGCCGACATCTGTTTCTGAATCGCTAAATAAATCTTGATATTGCTTTAAGAGATCGAACAGTTGCTGATTATTCGCGAATTCTTTTCCTATTTTATTATGTAATATTTGTTCTTTCTCGGTTGTCGTCTTAACGTTTCCGGTTTCGTTACATTTATCTAAATTATTAATTTCATATATTTCGTTTTCATTTAAAATATGTATTGAAGCTAAAATATCATATTTATTTATCATTTTTTCTGTATCTGAGTTATTGTAAATTGGAAATTGTATAGTTTTTATTGTCTGTAATACATAAATCAAGTTCCATGATATTTGTTTCATCCATAATATGTAAATCTTTATTCAAAAAACATTCTTTTAATTGAAAAGGTATTTTCTGAAATGAATGAGCTTTAAGTCTTATCTTTTTATTAGCTTGAATACAGTGAATTTCATTTGTTATAAAATTGGTTTTGCATGTAATATTATCTTTATTTATGTCAAGAGTATTGGTTTCAAAATTTAATTTTGCCTCGTACGACGAAAAGAAGTCTACTCCTAATATTGCATTATTCGTTAAGCCTTGTACTATGTAAAACGGGTGCTCAAAGCGCGTGTTGCCAATTAGCATTGGGAGGTTAATGACCCCCTCTACATTGTACGAATTATCAGATATGGCGGTCTTGACATGAAGGTTAGACGGTCGGCATTCTCTTAGCGAAAATTTTGTGGAGGCGAAGAATGATTTGCTGATTACAGACATACTACTGACCGAATCCGAATGTTTGTTTTGACATCTGCGATTGTTCCTGGTAAAGAATTATGAGAAAATGCTGATACTACCTTTAAAGCTTATATTTTACGTCTAGATTTTATACTTTGTTTTTGTATATTTTGAGTTGTATGCGTACTTTTGTTAATTAAACCCTTTTTATTAATTTGTTCATGTTTTACTTGAAATTTTGAATTATGTGCGTTATTAAAATGGTATCTACTGCTCTGTCTTTTCCATCATTTTTTAGTTCGAAAGCACATTGATTGAAAGTGATTGAATTGTTAGCAATTGTTGCATCGTTTATTAAATGCGAAACAGTTTCTACCCCCCCCCCCTACAAGAATTGTATCCGCATTTGGGACAAATTTGGTTTTGTGCATTTTGTCTGTTTGCTTGTAAACGTGTGTTAGGTACGGATCTATCGACTATTCGCGGTCTTTGATAATCTAACGGTACTGGCATCCTATAATTTTGGTTTTGTCGCGGTTGAAATTGTTGATAACGGCCGTAAGGGACAGGTGGCATTTGATTTTGAAACATATGTTGTTGAACATAAGAATAGTCTACCGATATATTTGTTATTGGGGTTGATTGTAAAGCATTAATTGCCTTAATTTTGATGTCCGTTTTTTAGGTTTTAATCTTTTCCAATAATGTTTGAAATTTTGTGTCAATAGCATTGACTGAAAATAAGGTTGTCATGTCACAGAGTTTACAGTATTTGGCTAGCTCTGACAGAGATTCCGGCCGTTTTAAAATAACATCTTTCTTAATACTGTCTCTTAATCCATTAACAAGTAAGCTTACGAGTACTTTTTCTTCTAGGCCTTGTACATCAGTGGAAATCTTTAATGTTCTCGAGATATAATCATCGCATGATTCGTTTTCTCTTTGTTTAATAGCAATTAGATGATAGTTTAATTCTTTAGTCTGAAAACGTTTTGCAAGCGCTTTGGTGAGGTCTTGATAATTAGATTTAATATTTTCGGTCAGATTATTGTAAAAATATTCTCTGCTCGGTCGGACAAGTAAAATGGAAGAACATTAGCATATTCACCCCTATCAATGTTATTCATGCTACAGAATTTCTGAAATTTTGCCACAAACGCTGGTAAACTGTCATAGTCACTACCTGTAAAGCATGCTAACTTAATTATGTTTGGCTTAAACATTGTACCTATTGTGTCCGAAGCTTGCGTGGTATGGAAGTTGCCTTCCGGTCGTTCCCCGTCTGCTTGAGATTGGTTCGGTGCGGATGGCGTCTGCCTACGTAAGTTGATATTGTCACTATTAGCACTTTGCGATGGAAAATTAGCACTATTAACGCTAGGCGATGGGGTATATAAGAAAAAGTGAGGTCTCTGCGCAATAACACTGGAAATTGGATCCTGTAGTCGTTCGTCAGGGAGGCACTGAAAATTATGGCGGTGGTACTGGGTCGTACTGGAAATTGGGTAATGGCTCGATCAGCGATTCCTTCGGCGGGTCCTGCGCTAATGGCTGGGTTGTTGTTTCTTGGGTTTATTCGGCGTCTGACGCATCGGATTGTAATGGATGACTTTGAAATGGGCTGTCATGTATTGTTACTCTTCTGATTGTTTTGATAGAATTTAATTGTCTATGAAAATCTGAACGTAACTGTTTTTTACGACGTTTTTCACTTGCAACAAAATCTTCGGGAGATTGTAAATAAGGTTTTGACTCACTTTTTGATTTTGGAGTTTCTTGTTTTGATATGGTTGTAGTTGATGGTTGAGATGGTTGCTCCGGAACTGTCGTATTATTATCGTCAGGTAGGGTTGCTGGCGGCGTCAATTGTGGTGGTAGAGTGGCTGATAGGCGAGAACGTAAATTGTAGTGAGACATCTTGGAACATTTCTGACGATTTTTGTTGTGGAAAATGTTATTGTAAAGGAAATAAACTTTAAAAACCGTATTCTCCACTAGATATCGTACGTACTTTAACTATATATTTTAATGTTCCTTGAGGTTTTCATTATTTCCATTTAATGTAACGGGATCTTCATTTACGAACGATAATTTATTTAGTTCTTAATAATTAATTATTCTGTCCAGTGCGGTCTTAGTGAATGTTGTTTCTATCGTATTTCATTTTCAATTAGCATTAAATGCTACCATTCTTCGACCTATGCGAGTTAGCGTTAAGCGCTAATATTCTTTGATCCATAATAGATGTAAATAATAAAGAAGTCGATTGTATAAACATCCCATTTTATTCTCTGTAAATATTCCAGAAAATACTGTGTTAATTTATTAAAACAAGATAAATATTCGCATGCATAAATATCATTTATGATATATACGTACATATGCAATGATATTGATTCTTATTATATATTAATAAATCACACAGAATATTATTCAATTTCACTAACAGTTTTCAGGCATTAACATTGTTTTATCAGATCCTAAAATAAAGAAATTATTTATTTATGAGAAAACAGTACTATTTGTTTTAATAATATGATACTTATAAAATAGCAATTATCATAAATACACAATATATATTTGTTTAGATATTATGCAGTCAAACAACTTTCCTAAATACCCTACATTGAATGTAGCTGAAACAAATTAAAGTAGTAAACAATAATTTAAGTATGAGTATAATTATTTGTAGCAAATAATAATTTAGGTATGAAAATAAATAAGTAGCAACATCTCACCTGTAAATATTACAGAAAATACTGTGTTCAAGTCCGCACAGCATTTTCTTAAATATTCTTTCGGTGGCTGCTTTCTGAAACTTGATCAGACTTTTTTCAAATACGTTTCTCACGTGATCCTACGTGGTCTCACGTGGTACGCTGATTCACCTACTTTTTTATATTTGTTCGGGTCAAAGCTGTTAACCCTTAGTTATGGAACTTTCTGAAATTTTCCACTGCTTACTTTAGCATTCTTGATTTGGTAAACAATTTAGATTGGAATGTGCTACTATTTTCTCTTAGCTAACTAAGCTATTTCCTTATAGTACATCAAGGTAGTTTTTCAATATGATAGAGTTTGTAGATCACCTGGCACAAAAAGTGTACCGATACGGTTTTGTAAAAACTGGGCTAAATACGTGATATGAATTTCTTAATTCCTTAAGTATTTCTAACAATATATAATAGTTATTCTAAACAATATGCAATAGTTATTTTAAACAATATACACTAGTTATTTTAAACAATATGCAATAGTTATTTTAAACAATATGCACTAGTTATTTTAAACAATATGCAATAGTTATTTTAAACAATATGCAATAGTAATTATAAAATTTTGTTCATTGAAATTAATTAAAACTTTATTAATTATAATTAATTAAAATTATTAAATAAGTTAAAATGAAAATTTAAATACTACAAATATTTCATAAGAATGTGATTTTAATTGGATTACATATACATGATTAAAAAAAATATTTGGGTTGGATTTAATTCATTATGCATTTGACATATTAACATTACTTACGATTAGAAGGCAATGTTAGGAACAAACGAAATAATCTTTCTAATTAAACCAATACTTTATTCCCTCAATAAAACCGTCATAAATAATATGTATTCACATAGGTATAAAAGAGAAAAAAACATACATGTATAAAAAATTTATTGATCACTTCTACTGAAATCATATCGTGTATTGCATTTGCACAAATCTTTCTTTCCACAACAAATTCACTTTTTGCGATTATAATATAGTGACTAACTCAGAACTGGTTTAAAAGAAGGTCGTTCAAAATGTGTCACATCAAAGTCACATACATGTATCAGTAGCGTTATGGTAAAACGCGTCTAATGTCATTGTATTAAATAAACAATTCATATTTAAGTATCATAAAAAAACATCCACCGATATGCATCTTCTAAGCAGATGTCAGGTATTCCACATTGTTTCATGTATTCCGAATCGCAACAATGGCAGTAGTTGGTTACATCAACCTTATACTAGTATCAAACCGGCTTTACCCTCTTCTGTTTTTCATTACACTTTTATTGCACGTATATTTGATTGTTTGGCAAGGTACTTCGACGTACCGTAATAACTCTGTGTTTTCGGACACTTAAAAATAATTAATTTGTTTCGTGTCCGAAAACTTAGATACGAAAAATATTAACAAAATACAGGTGTCCGAAAACTTAGAGTCGAAAATGGAAGTGTCCGAAAATAGCGTCAATTGAATCAACGACTACCGGTTATAGCACGCGCTTGTAAAATACCATGCCGTATAGTATAAATTATAGTAATACATGTTTGCACTGCAATTTAAATAATTGTAAATGCTTAATTTATTTGACAGAAAGTTACTTCAAGGTTGTACTTTGACCAACGAGTTCAAAAATGAGCATGTGATGTATCGATACACGCTTGTATGAACCTGTAATTAACGCAATAAAAACGCAAACTATGAATTCTTTGTTTGTTCATTTCCGATAGTTGTTGTTTAATACCTTCCATTGTTCGTAAAACTTGTAATAGGGTGCATCACAATTTGAAACATTTAGTATTTGTCACAGTTATTTTACTGAGAAGGGGTAGTACCATTGCGGTAGATAATTGAACTGTTAATTGGCACTACCCCTGGTCATTGTCATAACGCTTATGCCATCGAGCGAAACCATTGTTTTGATACCGGTTTACAAGGTAATTTACCCAATAACGCAAATGTTATGGTCCATTGCCCTCAGGCATGCACCCGCAATGTTTTATGATGTTAATCTGGTTGTAAAACCCCATGATCGAAGTGTCATTAGATATCGAAAAGAGGTTCGAAATTTGGTAAAATAGCGCTGTAAAATATACTGTCCGAAAACTTAGAGACATAAATAACGGACGAAAACTCGTGTGTCCGAAAATAAAGAGTCATGAAAAATAATTATTTTTGCTTAAAAAGGGGGTGTCCGAAAACTTAGAATGTCCGAAAACATAGAGTAATTACGGTAATCTTTTTTTGTTTGATTGGTGGGTTTTCATGTACCTATCGCATTCTAGAGCGGTACACACTTCGTAACGCCGTCTTTTTAAATCTTGGCATCCTCAACATATATAACTGGCGTCTTGATATCTGGAAATAATAAGCATAGTATTCCGTTTGGTGCATATTTAAACATAAGTATGTCCATATGTGTTAAAGGGGCCTTTTCACAGATTTTGGCATTTTTTAACTTATTCATTAAATGCTTTATATTGATAAATGTAAACATTGGATCGTAAAAGCTCCAGTAAAAAATCAAGAAAAAAAATAAAAAAAGGAAAAGAACATTGCCCGGAGCAGCTTTCGAACCAGTGACCCCTGGAGTCCTGCCAGAGTCCTGTAGTAAAAACGCTTTAGCCTACTGAGCTATTCCGCCGAGTACACATTCGTGACGTATTTTATACCTTATATAAGCAATCTTCGTAGTTTCACAAAATTTAACGACAAAAACAGAACTCTCCAAATTATTCAATCGTTTCGCGTTGCAACGCTTTATAATTTTTAGGTTTTAAAATCGTCAAAAGATGCATATAATGGCTATATTAGAGCATGGTTAATGTTCAGTATTACTGTTTCCTCACAAATATCATAACTAAAACGAAAACTTACGAATCTGAAACAACTTTTTTCAATTTTGTCAATTTACCAAAGCGTGAAAAGATCCCTTTAAAATAAACAGGTAAGAATTACACTGTGTTAATAATACCGTCGAATGTCTTATATTACACACACTAAACGTTAGCGTTAAGTACGCGATAATAGCCGATAAAACATTAATAATAAAAATTAATAATATAACAATTAATAGAAAAAAGATAACTCTTGATTTCTTCAAGTGAAAATGCTTTCCAAGACATTCGCACCAATGCGGAATGCATTCACGAAAGTTATTTCGCATAAAACCTTCTAACATATGGAAGAGCTGTTTATCATTTGGAAGTCAGGTCCCAAAATGTGCTTAAAAGGAAGTTTAGTTCCAAAAATGGGGGTTAACCCGTTATAATTCGGCAGTGAATGAATTAATAGACATAACAACGCGTCGAGATAATAAAATATTCGTGATTTATGTTATATTTTACTGTACACATGCACACATACTGTTTATTATGAGAGAAAATGATATTCGAACATCCAACATCTCGAAGGTCAAGAAATTAAACAAAAACTTTGTCGACGGTTTTGCTTCAATAACTTTTTATTCCGACGTCTACGGTTTTGAAACGAAAAACCGAGGGGAGCACAAACACCGTAGAGCCGAAAGGGCTTATTCATTTAAAAGAAATATAAATATAAACTGGCTTACCGGGTGAAAATATCCGCTACTCCTTCACGAAAAACACTTAAACGACGCCATCTTTGAAGTTTTGCAACAACTTTCTCACTTTAACGCGGTAAGCTCCCGTATACGCATGCCCCCCTGATTCAGGTCCCACACAAGGTATGGCTACAAAAGGAGGCCATGTATGCGTTTCACCTAAAACATAAACAGTAATAGCAAATGAGCAAACGCATATAGGTGTCAGCAAAAAGGCCCTATCAAATTTGCCCATGTGCAATCCAAAACATAAGCTTTAAATAAATAAATCCCAACGTGCAAGCCCGTATAAAATTCGAATTTGAAATCGTATATGACATGCTTCAAAATAGCCCATATGTTCCCAAATATGATAGCGTTTATTATTTCTAGCAAGCAAAAAGGTGTGGGCCCCATGTCGGGCCAATATACATATTTCCCAATAGTATTTCTGGATCCCAGAATAGCAAGTATTTATAGGTGCACATAAGTTACCCGATATCGTTCCAAGCAGGAAAGTGGGTTTTAGGTTTCCAACATGCAAAGAACATATGGGTTTAACATAGAACGCACTTATGGGAACCATCAAAAGCGCGAATAGTAATGGCATATTAGCAAACTTATATGGGCTTCAGCAAGAATGGGCTTCTGGTCCTCAACCAACAAGTATAATTGAAAGATACAGAATAAAACCGTTTGAAGCATGCAAGCGAATACCGAACTTAGTTCCAAATGGGAATACTCAAGGGAGATAATGTTGATCATGTACAAATACGGGTTCCCGCACGTCATCTCATGTGGATACACAATACGTTTTACTTGAACATGAATTACTCATGGATCTAGTGTGATACATGTTTATTTGACCAGTCTCTGTATAGACCCGGATGAGTACAGGTTTCCTTTCTCTATATTCCCCCCAACTTAAAAGGTCATCCAAAAGCCCAAGTTAGTCCAATATTGACAAACATTGGCAAAAGTACAGTATATAATGTCGTTTCACTTTTCGTATGACAACCGTAAACACGAAACAGTACAAATTAACACATAATAAATCGTGTGGATTTTTTTAATAACCTTAACAAACATTAACTACGAATCTATAATACAGACGATTTAATTCACATAATGCACTGTATATGATACAATGATACAACTTAGCAATACAACTAAACATACTTGTTTGCATAATTCAACAAGATTAATTACCGAATACTGGAAAAATAAAGTTATAAGCATTATAATGTTACGTTTTGCAACACTGCGTTGATTCGATTTACTTAGTGTTTACCCTAAATGCAAATATACTGTGACGGTGTACTGTGTACTTCGAATAGACCGTTTGTATTTTCTGACTGCCTCGTATATACCTTTTTACTAGAAAATGATAAAAAATGAAAAAATAAATTTAAAAAATCAACATAAAGTTTTATTTATTAGAAACCGAAAAAAACGTACACTGTAATCCAGTATTAATATAACTCCCGATTTAACATTTGATTAATAATAAACAATAATACAAGTTCTCAAGAAATGGTACCTGAACATAGACAACAAAAAATCAAAGTTCATACAATTGCATATACTTTTTTTTACATTTTTTTTATTAAATATATAAAACATACAATGTATACATGTATATGATCATAAAACAAAATGATACCACGTAGCAGCAATTATGTTCAAACATGTTATACAAGATATGCTAAATATACACTTTTTTGGCCTTGTGGTTTCCTTTTGATTAAAAAAAAGAATTAATATGTTTGTTTGTTTTCTTTGGTTGTTTGTGATAGGTGTTTAAAAATCAACATAATAATTATGAATAAAGATGAGTTGCAGGTAGGTAGAAAGCAAACTGGACTTGTTTATGAAAGTTTAATGTGTTTACCTTCATGTTCAAATATATGAAGTGTATCACTGTTGAGGGCTATTTCTTTTTCAATTTGAATCTTAAATTTTTAATAATTGATAAAACAGTTTATTGTATGTAATTGTTTTTTTGTATTTCATGCTTAATATTAAATATTTCATTAATATAATAATGTAATTCACAGCGTTAATAACCTCTTGCATTTTGATGGTATTTACCCCTAAACTAATGTCTAAGAGAGATAGTTTAACATTCAATTGTTTTTTCTCTAGAAAGGTTGTCAATTGATTCCATAGTGATTGAATATGTTTAGTAGTGTTTACACTCCCAAAAAAGGTGTTCTATTGTTTCAATATGTTCACTACACATATCACATAGATTTCTGTTCGATAGGTTGTACTTAAACAGATATTTATTTGTAGCTATCATTCACTTGATGTATTTATATTGAAAATGTCTCAGTGTGCATTCAGTAGTTGATTTATATGGCATGAAAAATATATGTTTCCAATTTAATTATTTTTATCCAAGAAGGTCTTGCCATTTAGTTTGAGCCTTAGAGGTTTCGGCAGGGTTTTTAATTCGAAGTGTGTACGATATTTTGTTCGTTTTGTTTTGTTTTGCAATTATGTTTTCTACGAATGATTTTTTGAGTACATGGTGTGTTATTTGTTTTGGTTACAGCTTTAATATGCATGTGTATACTTTTGATCAATGTGAAGTACATCAGGAAATTACTTGTAGGTATTCCGAATATGTAACATAAATTATCTAAAGAATAGAAGTCGTTTATTCTGTAGTCGTATAATTGATCTGCGAAGTTTATTTTTCGTTCAAAACAATGTTTATAGAAAATCGTTTTATTGTTAGTAGTTAAGTCTGTATTGCTCCATAAAATGGTTTAACTGTATATTTTGGTTTCTTAATTATGAGTTACTTTACACCATGCCGATAAGACATTCGATAGAAATTAAGGGTTTTGGTTGAAATTTCATCTAAAATATTATTTTTGATATTACATTCAAAAAGTAAGGAATCCACCATATGCTTTTAGAATTTAATGGTAGAATAATTTCCATTTACTCGTATTGGTATTATCTAAATATCATTTAACCCAACTGCATTTAATTGCATTCAGGAATGAATCTATGTCTGTTAGTCGGATAACCCTATATTCTACTGGTTGAAATAATTGAGTTCGCTTAATTTTATCTGGTTTACCGTTCCATATGAAATTAAATATTTCTGATATAATATCTTTAATAATATCATTTCGTGGGTTTAGGGGAACTTTTAGTGTATACATTAATTTAGGGAGTGCAAACGTTTTCAACACGGCGTTTTTCCCGATTTGTGTAAGTTTACGATGCTGCTATGATTTTAAACAATTTTTATTTTTTTGAAATTTATGCAATATGTTTTTTAGAACTGTTTCATTTTCATTGTTTGTAAAAGTTATTCCTAACGTTGTTGCTTTGATGTCCAGTTGAATTTAATTTATTTTTTAATATGAATATTACTTTGTTTAATTTTACATATTCGTAGCATAGTGCATTTACTTTTGTTTAGTTTCAGACCCGATGCCTTTCCAAAAAGGGTAAGCGACTCTATAAGATTATTGAATGAGTCATTATTGTCATTAAAAAAATAAGTTGCATC
This sequence comes from Dreissena polymorpha, assembly GCF_020536995.1. NCBI lineage: Eukaryota > Metazoa > Mollusca > Bivalvia > Myida > Dreissenidae > Dreissena > Dreissena polymorpha. The sequence goes on from NC_068363.1 coordinate 90,140,032, forward strand.
GTCAGCAAATAGGGATGTTTAATTTCTTCGTCTGGTTCTAGTGATATTCCTTTTATATGTTTATTTGATTGGATATAGTGTGATAAATACTCGATGCATATAATAAATAGCGAGGAGGAAAGAGGACATCCTTGTCTTACCCCTCGTTCGATGTTAAAACTGTTTGAAAAAAAAAAATGTTAATAATTATACTGTTTATATCGGTATAAAATATTTTAACCCATTTTATTAGACTTTCACCAAAGTTCATATTTTCAAAGCAAGAGAACATAAACGAATGGTCTAGTGAATCGAAAGCTTTTTTGAAGTCTTCAAAGGAAATAAGACCAGAATTTTTTGGTTGGTTGAACTAATTTATGCATGTTTGTATCAGACGTACGTTTTCGCAAATGTGACGTCCTTTAATGAAACCAGATTGAGATCTTGAAATGATTGATGGTCATATTTTTTAAATTGTGTTTGATATACTTTTAGTTGCAATTGTATAATCATTGTTCAGTAAACTAATCGGGCGCCAGTTTGGTAAGGATTCTAAGTTTTTTCCAGATTTTAGAATGGGAGATATTATACTTTGTTTTTGAAGCGTAGTTAGGTTTTCGTTGTTAAATGAATAGTTAAATGAATTAATTAAATGTGTTTTAATATCATTCCACAATATTTTTTATAAAACTCGATTGTGATGCCATCATATCCTGGACTTTTGTTATTTTGCATTTCTTTTAGTGCTAATCCACATTCATATTCGTTGAGTAATTTGTCACACAATAGTTTGTCCTCTTGATTTAAAGCATGATGTGTATTTTTAAAAAGGGTGTTATTTTCAACATGTTTTCGTTTATTTAGGGTTTCGAAAAATAAACGTTGTTCTTCTAGTATTTGAGTTCTGTTTGTTATATCTTCGCCATTTACTACTAATTTGTATATAGTTTTTTTGTTCTATTCTACGTTTTTTAATGTTTGCGAAGTATTTTGTATTGTTTTCAGTGTGTTCAACATGCTGTGCACGTGCTCGTGTGAGGTGTATAATAAGTTCCTTATAATACTAGTTTAATTTAACTGTTATTTCATTTTCAATGGCGGTAGTGTCGTTTGTGTTTGTTTCAGGCAATTGTTTTTCAAGTGTTTCAATGATTTTGATGGTTTCCGTTTCAAGTTTGAGTGGTTCTTTCTGTTTACATGATGTGTTTCTTATTGTTGTGTTGCGTATATTTCATTTTATTACTTCCCATAAGGTGTTTGGGTTTGCAACTGTATTATTGTGAACTGTATTGAATATTTCTTGTTTTATTTGTGTTTGATATTGTGTATCTTATAAGATGTTGTTATTAATTTGAAAGTACCCTGGTTGTATTTTGTGCAGTTTAAGTTCAACTAGAGAGTGGTCAGTCATACATCCTGGTTTTATTGTACACATGTCAAAAATGTTGCAAAGTGACTCAGATATTAAAAAATTGTCTATTCTGCAAAATATTGTTGGTTTTGTGTTTGAGTGCCAGGTGAATTTGCTTTCGTTTGGCTTAATTGTAGTTTAAAATTATGTTATTTAAATTTTTTATATTTTTAGAATGAGTATAAACGTTTCCATTGTTTTTAATTAATATTGGGTTAAGAACACTATTGAAATCACCACCGACTATAATATTTTTATCTTGGTTATTAATTATAAAGGATTGTAGTGTTTCGTAAAATGTGGAATCATCTATGTTAGGGCTGTAAACGTTGATTAATGTTAATTGCGTTTCGTGTATTTTGATATCTACACTGGCTTGTCTTCAAATTATTATTTGAAGACAATTGCATACACTGGTGGCTCAGTCAAATTGTCATTCAGGTAAAAGGGAAATACACTTTTATTTTAGGAAAAATCTCACAAAAATGTTCATAGTATTATTGTCAAACGACACATCGAAACAAGTTTTGGTTCTCCAACACATACGATAAACAAATCCCTATCTAGACGCAAAATAACTGTAGTTTGTTGTTAAGAAGCTCTTATGCATTTTATGTGCATGCAAATAAGCATGTAATCTTGCGTCTTAATCCACTAATGTTTAAGTACAGCTATATTCACGTTCTGCATAACTGAAAGCTTTGCAAATGATGCAGTTTTCTCACGATTGGTTAAAACTGAAATATTCAATACAGTCGAACAGAGCAGTGTACGACGTACGTTGCCTAACATAGCTGTGTACGAGATACAGTTTTAGAATCACATCATGTCTTGCGCAGGGTTGTGCGGTGGAAGTTGCAAACGGTCTAACACACCAACACAACATGTGTATATTGGCACGATATAGAGACTACACATGTGTTTCGGCCCAATATCGGTTGATGCACGCGCTTCTCACCTAAGCGACTCAAATTTAAAGCCTGTTTCCGAAAGCATGTGGGTGTTTTTGGCGGTCACGATACCGGGCATGTGGGGTTTTTGCCGCGTACACCGGCTCCCCCAACCCACAATAAAAGACGTCATCAAGCTGGACATTCCAACTTTACTTCAAAATTTGTCTAATCAAGGCGACCAGGGGTCCAAACGCATGTAAGCTTTGTAAGTGGTAACCGTACCAAGGTGGCTACACCACCCCCACCTCCACAGCACAAGACACACGCACACGAAATTAAAAATCACTCAGTTAACATTAGATAGCTGTGGGTACGATATGGGATTTACCTAAGCTCACATAAATCTTGGTCCACGTTTCGGACCCATATCTTATGTATTTTTATAACACAAAACATAATGTCAAAACATTAACATTCGCCAGTATGAACAATATTTAAGTTGTTCTAAAAAACGTTTTTTCATTAAACAATAACATTGATTATTTTAACTCTTAAAAAAACCTAATATAAACACATATATTAGATCCATACACGGTCATAAATAATGGTTAATTAATGCTCATGTCCCGAAACCATTCACCCTACGGTATTTAAACTGGTTTTGAGATATGGCGCTAATTTAGTTTGTAGCCTGGAAGGCTCTGTGCACATCAACAAATAGTGATTGCATCTTAAACTGTAAAATCCATATGTAAAATGAAAAACCTTATATATTACGTTTATTTTAATCTTATGGTCTCCATTAATCATTACTTATCGAGTGGCCTGCACAGTTTACATACACCGCTAGCTTACTTACCGCCTACATGAACTGCCATATGTAATTGTTACATACCTATTGGGTAAACATACCCTGAAATATCTTGAAAAAAATACTTAATTTACCATTTGTTATTATGCAAATGCATGTTTGTATTGAAAAATCGATTACATTTATTATATAATACTATTTTTGTAACATTCTATAAATGCTAGACACATAATGCATAGAAAATGTTTACCTCTACTGCATTTGAACAGGGAATGATTTCTCAGTATAACAGGTAATTCAAGATTTTAAACCCATATTAGGAAATAAGTCCGTGCAAAAAAGCATTTCCCCCGAGACCTTTTTTTCGTTGTAAACGAAAACCGGTCAGAATAGACTATTATTACAGAGATGAATTTTACGCGTTTTCACAATATGGTCAAACTGTATTATTTTGATTTATTGTCACATCCTAGTTATTTCGTTCACAAGCAATTAATTAATGTATTGTGTATATAGTTATAACTAAACACGACTTAATAAGATGTAACCACGAAATAGTTGTCACGTTAACAATGCTAAATAAGTCGATAATGCGATTCGCTGTCTCGCCATAACGACTTACTAAATCGTTTGCATTGGTAAATTATATATAACCACGACTTGATGAAAACAAAGTGATTGTTTTTTTTTGTATTGTGTTAAATTGTCAATTGAGGTCCAGCCGTTTTATTAAAGTCTTAAACTTGTCAGCTGAGGTCCAGCCTCTATATTAGAGTGTTAACCTTGTACGTTGGGGACAACCTAGTTTATTATAGCCTCAACATTGTCAGTTGAGGGCCAACCTTTCTATTATAGTTTTATTCTTGTTAGTATTGGGCCGGCTAGTTTAGCATAATATAAACCTTGTCAGTTGGGAGCAAGCTAGTTTTGACTCATGACACACATTCGATTAATAAGCAACTTGTCTCACGATGCTTTTATGCCGGGCGCTTGGCTGAAAAGCAAACGGACATCCTCAATTTAATAAGCTGTCAGGTCAGAAGGTGACCCGAGTGAGGCTCAAACCTTCAACATCCCGCTCCGTAAGCGGACGCCCTTATCATTAAAGTTTTGAGACGGTCGCCATGATATGTCTTTACTTTGCTCGTTTTCACGCATCAGTTAATAAGTTGTAATAATGAGCTATGTATCTCGTTTACACAAGGAGTCATTCTTACTTGTATTCGTAGATGAGAGACCAAGCCACACTAATAATTCAAAGGCCAAAAATAATACAACATATATTGATTTTTTACTGTGCAAATAAACGATAACATTCTTCATGAAACTATTATTTCAGTTTAGCGTTTAAATGCATGAAAATAACACGATATTGGTTATACAAATCAAAAAGATAGTCAACGTAGGTAGATGCACATGAATGTGAAAAAAGCAAACAAGTATTGGCTATATCATTTTTCTTTTTTTCTCAGTTGCATTGAAATAAAAAAATAAAGTTTATATTATACATCAAGTTTGACAAATTATGTTTCGCGTGAATATCACAATATTAACAGTTTTATAATGCAGAAAACATATGATATGATGTGATTACGTGTGCTTTTTGCTTGGTTTCAGTCGTGGGCCGTTGTTAGCTAGCCTAGACGGCGTCTTGAATGTCATTACAAGCATGAACTGGCAAACTAACTTGTTTTTGATATAGTGTTGAAACTATCTCCAAAATGTTCCAACAATATGTTATTAATTTGCAAAGCGTCTAAACCATATAGCCGCTCATTGAATTACTTATGAATTCTTGATTAAATATGACACATTTTATTTATCTCTATATATCTCGTTTATTATATATTATTCCCATGTTGTTTGTTTTCTCTAGATATTGAATACATGTATAATGGTGTACATATTACATATTTCGCACAACTCGGATATTATGGGCTATGAGATTTATTATGAGATAGACGACCGCAGATCATAAAATTATCACCAAGCAATGATTGAATACTTTGGTAGTTTTGTCGCAGTATTTGATCACATAAATTGAAACCACATTTACATGCTCCATCTCTTAAAGAATGGCAAGCTGGTTAAAGTATTAGATATTTCATTTTAAAAACGACGTTTTAAGATACGATTAAACTTAATTGCGCCGCAAGAAGCCTGTACAATTACTGCACCCAGGAGCTCCGTTAAAGAGAAACATAAAATACATAATTACCCTTAATAACGCCTATTTAATACAAATCTTTAAGTGGTTTAAGTTAATACAAATCGACGTTTGGGTAATCATCCCATTTGAACTATTTTACACTCAAACAATTTTTTGCCGGCTGTTGACGACGTGATTACGAACATGCTGTGCACTTCAGATAAGTTTAATGTCAGCATGTTATGAACCACACTATGATTCATGAATGGTTCTCGACACTAAAATCCATCTGTAATAAAAAAATTTAAACCAAAGGGTTTTAACATAAATACACATTGATACACAACATAATCTCAGGTGACCTGCACATTTATCTTTGCAATCTGATTTCGGACATCGTAAAAACACATGTTTCCAATTTCAAAAGTGGTTGCTTCCGTTTAAGAATGTGCAAACATAAGAAACGCAGCAAATTAACGACAAGCATTACTACCTACACAAAAGAGAATGACGTTTTATTCCATATGTCGAGCTTTTTTAACAGGATACATTTGTAAAAATGATATATCTCATATTGCTAGTTCTAGTTTGTGTTTTGAATCGGGAAGTACACCTATCGTTACAAATACGTCATGGGTAACATGCTCTTTGTATTAAAAATGTATTTACATTTGTACAAACATTATTTACGAGGATCTGACAGGTTATACAATTTAAAGCGACAACGTATATAATGTGTTGTACTGTTGGCTAGACTATGATAACGAAAATCTAATTTACAGGAGCCTACATATGATATAACGTAGCGATACAACAAAACCAATCTGTTTAACAAGGTTAACAAGGTTAATGATTGAATCTGGGAATATAACAGGCAATACAATTTTACGGTAAGCAACTCTGCATTTGCGTCAGTCGTTTTAATGTACTGCTTTAGCTTTATAACGAATAAACGTTCAATGTGTTTGTATGTTCTTTGCACTAAGGATATAGCGATTTTTGTTTTTCTCATTGACTTGTGAATACCTCTTAATTGCAAATACTTAGAATAATACAAATATGATTGCAGCATACGTTTGTATACATTAAAAGCTTAATATAATGTATCCTGTATTACCGTTTTAACGTAATGTACATTAGACACATTGATGAATAACAAACTAAATAAAAAGTGAAGAAAACACGGCACTTAAAGATCACAGCCAATTACATTATAGTTTCTAAAATGACATATACTGTTTGTACAGTCAAAAAGTAATTCGTATATAATGTACATGCGTTCTGTTAAGATATTTTTAAGATGTTTGTATTAAAGTAGCTAGTAGGTGATGTATGTTAATGCCCATACGCAATTTGTCTTGCGACTAAATATATCCAGTCGTTACGTTTTAATACTTCTTCATCCGGTTAAGGGCGTCTTTATGAGTTGCATATTTCGAACGCAAGTCTTTCATTTAAAAAAGGTTATTGATCTTACTTTTTTTTCTTATATACACACAGTAACAATATTCACAAACGATCATCAAAGATGGTTGTATAATGTTTTTTTTCGCAAACCACTTAGCAGTACGGTATATTAATTGGTCTCGGTATATGGAGCTCATGGTTGTATAGACAGGCAGGCGCTCTTAATATCATTTAAAGTGATAACATCTTAAATTGTAGATGTCATATTTAGAATTGAAAAACCATGTTTATTTTAAGCGTTTGATTTCCATAACACATTACCTAAAAGACAGGGCTTGCTTACTTATCGTTCAACTGAACCGCCTTCATTAAATTACTTAATATAAAGAAGGGAAACTCCAGCTTCCGGAGCAGTATTGAATTCTCAGTATATACAATTAGTTGGTCCTTTATTTAAGGCAAGTGACCAATTGCCAAAACAGTACACAACAACACAAATCAGCATAATACAAAACAACATACATAACACATAACAAAATAAAGCTGGGGTTACCGCCTTGGAACGGTCAATGCAAATCATTGGGGATTTAAACCGGTTTTAGAGCACACTACCTCACACTTGGCCCAGCATTATTCATGATACACTTAAATGTATTTACAATTTAACCTCATAGCATTGTAACTCAAATTAAACAATAATAAAAGGGAATTAAAACGCATTCAATTTAATTACCATTAAATTACACAATGGTAGGAAAGATACCAGAGCAACAGAGTTACAACTTTTTGAGGAACGATGAAATGAAACTACGAACAAGTACGAAATATACAACTTGGAAACTATACTTCATTTTCTATTTGTCTTTATGTCAATGCATATTTTACGAACATATCAGTTATATTTATTATAATCTTAAACAATGAATAAATGTTAAACAAGCATAAACAATGTTGATATCAACTGGATTCGATCTGGGGACCTTAGATAACATACGTTTTCGCGTTACAACTTGTCATTCGGGCTATACAAAATCGTATTAAGCAATTAGTCCGTATAATAGTGCATTTGCTCCGTGATTTAATCCGTGTTGTTAAAGAATACTGATCATAGTAAGCCATTGTGATATTGATGGCTTAACCATACAAAGCAATGGATGTGCCATGTGTCTGTTTGAATATATGTCGTTTCCACGATTTTGAAATTCAAACTGTTTTAGTTTGATTTATTGATTGTGTCGATGTCGAACCTGAGTAATCTTGTCCCCAATTATTATTTAATTTATTTTGTATTTTGTTAACAAGACTTAATTAGACGTTACCGCGAGTTACTTATCTCGTTCACACATCAACATTTGACGTTAAGGCGAGTCAGTAATCTCGTCCATTGTTTGATTATTCGTATGTAAATATGGTATCTGAAGATCAGCCTGATTATTAAAGTTATAACCTTGTCAGTTGAGGGCCAGTAAACATAGACGTATGAGAGCCATTTACTGATGAACAACTTCCCTCAGGTTTCCGGTCCTCCATGCCGGGCGCTTGGAAGAAAGGCAATCAATCGGAACCCACACAATTAAATTAGCTGCTGGGTAGGCAACCGGTCATGCCAGAACGTGAACCGATTGAGACTCGTACTTTCACCTGTTTTTGACGCTTCTACTTTTCTAAACTAATTATTATTTATTGGATTGTTTTTCAACTATTTGTATTGATATAACAATATAAATACAGCCCTATGTCTAGCTAGTAAAGAATATATTTCATATGCAGAAATCACAATTGTAAGTATGTTTCCATGGTCATTAAAAATAGTAAGTAACAAAGAAAATTAAATGTGGACAGTCAAACATTTAACTAAATAATGCCCTCTATCAACTGTTTAACAGAGAACTATCAGGTTAAGGGTTGGGTTCATGTTGGAATTCAGCTAAAAATTTGCACTTAACGAATGTATACCTCTGTAATTGTTACATATATTAATTATTAAAATTTCATATTTGTTTACGGGGTCATCTTTCAAGGTCACTGACAAAAGCCCATAATTTTGACTTGCAATTTAGTAGACTTATGCTCTTGTTGTGCATACACAATCAGGTTAAGATTTCCGATTAATAATTATATATCGTGTTATCTACTAAAAATAGTTAAATAAAGATTCACATTTTTTCAGGGTCAGTATAAACAGTCACTGATAAAAAAACCTAGGTCTGCAACAAGCCATGAAGCGAAATTATGCTCTCTTCTGTACTTAACAATCAGATTAAAATTTCGCGCAAGATGAAATTTGAATTTTTGTCTTAGTGTAAAACGTACATATGTGTAGCTTATACATCCATTCGAAACTTCCCACTTGTATTTCGGGATCAGCAGGCGAGGTCAATTCCTCTGACCTACAATAAAGCCAAATCATATTATTGTACTTATACAAATAATGTAATTTTCGTGCAACAGCGCATATTCTTATGTGACCTGCAGACGAAGCATGGCTTGTATTTACAGTCTTGGGGTCAAGGTCATCGTGGCTAAAAGTAGATAAAAGTTTGCGATCAATACATTCATTAATGATGGGCCATTGTGCTGGTATTGTGTGTGTAGTTAGGTTTAATGTGAATCTAGCGAGTGTATGCATTTGTGGCAAGTAAGTCATGGCCACTCATCTCATTGACTCCCATTTGGACGAAGATGTTCTTTTTTAGTTGTATATAGCAAACCTGCAGATCTGTATGGAGTAATATTAATGTCTATTGTGATCAAGTTAACTGCAGTTATAAAAATAGATAAACATTTTGCCATTCAATTACTTTGGTGTTGATGGAAATAGTTTGATGTAATGTTTGTTTGTAGGTATCTTACTTGCATATCTAGGGTGGGATTACATTTTGGGCCACTGGGATACGGCCTCTGTTAACTACAACATCAAACACAGTTTTTTACACAAGACTAAATTCCACTAAACAAATTGGTACCAAGAAGCCCAGAGTTCTAATTCTCGTCATGTAAATCGTTTTGTGTTATTGTTCCTGGGTCACAATGGACCCAGCCCTGTCTATAACTGGTTTTCCTCATAAATGTAAATGGATAAACATTCATCTTCTATGAAACCACCTGGTTTTAATGCTTGGTCTTTGGAATGCAACATAATATAGTGGTATTCCATTAAATGTATTCAGATCTTGACCCTATTATTCTGGTAACTTGTTTTTAATAAAAGTGAAAACTGAACTCTTAAACAGAAGTATCTAATTTAAAGATATATAAGCCGCGTACACTTTGAAGGTGACAAAAACATGACTGCAAAAGTTTGAACACTTTTTATATGACTTAACAAAACCTTGTAAATACTCCAGCACTCATAGGTTCTGCAAAATCATCATCGAATTTGCTCATAAATTTATTCAATGTTATTCTTGCCAAGTTCAAAGTTTTTCCCAATCATCATTAAACTCACGTAGAACTTTTTTTTTAATCTCGGCTGAGATGGCTATGTGAACAGCACATAAGCGGCTCAGGTATGTGGGCCTTTTGTTAATACATTGTAATGCATCGCACAAACATATACATCATCATTAAATTAATGTTCAATACATGCAAATAACGCGATATTTGTCATTCAAATCAACACGGTTGTCTCATGATAACGCAGGTAGATGAACATGTATTTGAAAAAATGTACACTTGTCTTGTCCATATCAGTTATCATCTCTTCACAGTTGAATTGCAAAGAAATGAGAATGGTATATGGTACACCAAATAAGAAACAAAACACATTATCGCGTTAATATGACAAGGTAATCATGGGTGGTTATAAACAGGCACAAACCAGTTAGTTATGTGAATACAATAATGTAATTAAGGATTGGTTTTAGGCGAGCGCATGTGTTCGGCACGCAAGCCGTCGCCTAATATGTCATAACAAGCGTACGCTGACACATCGAAACTTGCGTTTGAAATAAACTTGACATTTGAAACCAGAAGATTACAACGAAATGTTATTCATTTGCAAAGAATATAAATTATATAGCCGCTTCATTGTATTTCTTTCACATATAAGGAACTTAAATGCGAAACATATGAATTTAATCATTTTTCCATCTGTGTAATGTCCAATTTTCGAAAAAGTGACCTATCATTTCTATGAAAATAGTTCATTAATTAAACGTATTAGTAAGACTGTCAAAATGCATTTTGCGTTACAAATACCCGCATTAAAAAGAAGTTGTTTTTACAAAACATGCTCTAAAGCTTGATAAATAAATATAAAAATTATTACATATGAAGCAATAAGCTACATTGATGGTTGTTTTCACGAGACAGACGATCATGATGCAGAGGCCTGGTGTTGGCTTGCGAGCGACAAACTGTCTCACTATGATAAACACGTATGCTCTGACAATTCATTTTATGCTTTACAAAGTCATGCTGTTAACAGGACCTTTGGCTCAAGCTCACTTATTTTATAACTGACGTTCGAGTGTTGATATCAAGCCGACAACAATTATATGACAATACGTTCGTAAAAATCGGCACCCAAAGATATTGAAAGAAAACGAACAGAATTCCTAACGTTTTCTCAAATGGTATAGGTTGGTGTGTAGCAAATATTTTATTACTATTTAAATTTAATTAACGGTTTTGATATGAATGGCTCTTGGTTTTGCACATGTTAAAATTTATGTTGGCTTTGAATAAAAAGCTTTCGCAATTGGAACGATTATAAAGCGTTTGTAACCTTGTCACTGAATATTTCAACGCAGTAGCTATTCTTTTTGTTTGATGTATACTGTTACAAAATACGTCTATTACTAACATTGCGTTAACAATTCTTTATAAATGACTTTAAACGCCTCATTGATAGCGGCAGAGAAGGTCCCGGATTCGAATGACAATTAAGACCTATAACAATTAACTAATGCATTTAAATTGAAATAAAACTTACTTTCAAGGTATTAATTACGTTTTAATTCATGCATGCGGCTACATTGTACCTCCATGTGATTTGTTTACGCACACGACATAGTTTACCAACGGTTAATGAGAATGATGTATTAAGTATACCATATTTATTTTCCAGTGGTTGTTTTTTGTTTTCACCAGATTTTGAATGTCACGGTGTACATATTACATATTTCTCATAACTCGGATATTATGAGCAATTAGATAGATTATGAGATTGTCGACAGCAGATCATTAAATTACCACTAAGCAATGATTGCATACTTAGGTAGTTTGGTATCACAGTAAATCAGCACGCATTAGCATGCGTCATCTCTTGAATCATTATAAACTAGTTAAATTATTGTATAGTGTATATTGCATTTTAAAAACGACTTTTTAAGATGCCAATCAATTTAATTGCGGCGCAAGAAGCCATTAAAGTTACTGAACACTTTATATCCGTTACAGATAAACATAAAATACATATTCGCCCCTACAATAACTCCTATTAAAGTCCAATCAGCAATATTTTAGTGGTTTGTGCTAATAAAATTGACGCTTGTGTTATCATCCCATAAGAATCTCTTTCACTTAAATGATTGTTCGTCGACCCAAAATTAATATGGTATCCAACGTTCATCATAGGGTATTAACTTGTTGATTTTGTTAGATGGCCTTACACAACAACGGTAAAGGAAAGTTTCAAAGAAGGATCTATACACCAAACACAAATAATAAAAACCTGAACCTCAAATTTAGCTTTAAAATGCGCAAATTATGCTCTCAGTCATTCGCAAAGTCCGTCGAAATAGTAAGCGTTCAAATTCGGTTATCCTAGTTGTGCTCACTTGTATATATGTGTATACATTATATGTATAGCTGGGTGCATTGTTACAACACAAGTAGTTGACATGAACAAGAAGTTTTTCATTCATACAGTTTCTTGAAATATATTGTTTGCTATATAAACTACGACAACAGTTTTCTGTGTTCTGTTTGGATGCAATACAACGAATACCCTCATATATGATTTTCATATTGCAGTCTTTATAGGATGTAAAAGTTCACATATTTTTAAATCTGCTTGACACATATTTACTATATTTTTACTTCCTAGTTCGGTTGACAAATTACTGATGAAACATTGCTAACTTTATAGATAAGTATTTTTATGGATGATCATTTCTCTTCATGCTTATAAATGTATTATCTCCTTTTCGTTTTAATAGATTTCCGATAACAACGATACTATGTAATTTATATGTTTATTATTCGAATCTTTTCGGTCGTCATGTTTTCATTTTTCGTGTGAATGGTTTAATTGGTTTAACTGGTTACGGATGCGTGCTCGGTTTGTCATTTATGTTTGGGTGCGTGTTGGCGGATGCGTGCTCGATTTGTCATTGATGCTTGGGTGAGTGTTGGCGGATGCGTGCTCGGTTTTTCATTGATGATTCGGTGAGTGTTTGCGGATGCGTGCTCGGTTTGTCATTGATGCTTGGGTGAGTGTTGGCGGATGCGTGCTCGGTTTGTCATTGATGCGTGGGTGAGTGTTGGCGGATGCGTGCTCGGTTTGTCATTGATGCTTGGGTGAGTGTTGGAGGATGCGTGCTCGGTTTGTCATTGATGCTTGGGTGAGTGTTGGCGGATGCGTGCTCAGTTTGTCATTGATGCTTGGGTGAGTGTTGGCGGATGCGTGCTCGGTTTGTCATTGATTCTTTGGTGAGTGTTGGCGGATGCGTGCTCGGTTAATCATTGATGCTTGGGTGAGTTTTGGCGGATGCGTGCTCGGTTTGTTATTGATGCTTGGGTGAGTGTTGGCAGATGCGTGCTCGGTTTGTCATTGATGCTTGGGTGACTGTTGGCGGATGCGTGCTCGGTTTGTCATTGATGCTTGGGTGTTGAGTGTTGGGCTCAGATGACCATCAGACCTGTTTAAAATCCAATGCTTTGCAATGACCGTTCCATGGCGGTTTTCCGTTTCAAGGAACATTTTCCTTGACATATTTGTTGACGTTTCATTTAGCTGTATTGTATCGATTGTATAACACGATTCTTAAACTTTTTCTCGTTATGTTTATTTTTGTGCGTTCTTAATAACACGTTAACATTAACAGTTTGTGCATTTTTAAGGGTAAAGGTCAATATTACATGTATATCCAATTGATCAGCCATAATTCTGAGTACTGCTACTTGCAAGAGAAGCGTGATTGCAAAAGCCAGTGATTTTGAAGGCGTTGTTGTATAGCTTATGCAAAATATGACACTTTCCACAAATGTAGAAGCAACATTATAATCCTTAAAAATGTATAATTACAGTCCACAGCGTACACAGGGTATGCAATAGTAGAAAGAAAAGGCCGTCATCATCATCATCATCATCATCATCATCATCATCATCATCATCATCATCATCATCATCATCATCATCATCATCATCATCATCATCATCATCATCATCATCATCATCATCATCATCATCATCATCGTCGTCATCATCATCATCATCATCATCATCATCATCATCATCATCATCATCATCATCATCATCATCATCATCATCATCATCATCATCATCATCATCATCATCATCATCATCATCATCATCATCATCATCATCATCATCATCATCATCATCATCATCATCATCATCATCATCATCATCATCATCAACATCATCATCATCATTATCATTATCATCATCATTGTCATCATCATTATCATCATCATCATCATCATCATCATCATCCTCCTTCTTCTCGTCATCAGTATCATCATCATCACCATCGCCACCATCACCACCACCAACAATAACACTAACATCATCATCATCAGCAGCAGCAGCATCATTAGCATCATCATCATCACCATCATTATCATCGTCATCATCATCGTCATCATCATAAACAAGCTATGCTCCGGACGTTCTCGTTTGTCTCGGGCTCGTAGCCGTACAGTAGGATGTAGACATGCAGGGCCTGTACCTGATGGAAAATATGACGGAGCTGCATGTACACAATCTACTCAGTCTGGTCATCGCCGCGGTCGCCATGGTAAATATTGGTGGCCTTAGAGAGTCTCCCCAGTTTCATCTCAAAAAGACAGGTTCTACAGGACGGGGAGTGCAGCCAGCCCTAACGGACGATAACTATCATCGCTTCTCAGTTCAGTTGATACGAAACTTAAAAGTGATAAAGTACATCGAATAAGAAAACAACTATGTTTCTCGTGAATTTTACAGGATACACACGGGTGGTTATAAACAGGCACGAACCAGTTTATAATGTGAAGAATATATCATGTGATTACGTGTATTTTGTGTTTGGTTTTAGACAAGCCCATTTTTTGTTCGTAGCCTAGACGGCGTCTTGAATGTCATTGCAAGCATGAACCTGCAAAAAAGCTTGTTTTGAAAATCTTGTAGACATTAACCGCAAAAATATAACAGAAAAAAAGTTACTTATTTGCGAAGCGTTGAAACCATTTAGCCGCTTTATTGCATGATTTATCAATTAAATATGCAACATGTTATTGAAAACAGCTATACGTTTTCATCTGTGAAATAATCCCTTTTAGAGAAAGGGATGCATCATTTATATTAACAAGTACTTTTATAAAACATATGCGACAAATACGAAATCAGGTAAAATATGTTTTACAACATCGTGCATTACACATACAAGAACAAATACAGCATGCGCATCATCAGTAAAGATTGGATGTTCAAACGTAAACGTTAATGTTGTAGGTAAGGAATATGTATTTTCAGGTACACCAGTGAACGGAAAACGGGAAAACGTCACTTATGAACTTACAGTATCTGGTTTTGTATCAGGAGCAGTACTAAAACATGAAGCAGTCGTCAATCACATCTTGTTGAGACACTTCAACATCAATTTAGTCGCCCCTCTTTCTCTCCTCTTTATCACGCTCAGATTGTCTTAAAACAGATTCAAAAATCATAGTATATTTAAGCACTCTCTTTATAGAAAAAAATGTTAACACATAATAAATACAAAAAAAACTAGTATAGTGATCGTTATGTCAGAAATGTTTCAATAATTGTTCATGCAAATATTAAACTGAACGTACGTAAAACTAAACGCTTTTTTATAATTAGGTAAATACTTCGCAGTCTACATATTTGGTAAAGTTAATTTGAAGTTTTGTGGAAAGTTATTTTGAAAACAAAGTGCCTAAAAGGATCGGAAGAAATGAGCGGTGCATTTAAAAAGAAGCTCATCTTAATACAATTATTCGGTGTTTGAAAAACGTTTCGAACAAGCGAGTATCGATGGGTAAACATACACAGCGTCGATATGAAATGTTTCATAAATCCCGAAGAATTTCGCTTAGTTGAACATTGAAACAGTAATTAAAACATACGTTGATATTCACACTGTGCGTTTTCATTCGAACTGTATATTAATGGGCCGTTTAAAGACGTTACAATTCTTACTCTAGATGAAACTTGTTTTGAAAAAATAAATTTTATCTTCTGAATCTGATGACTTTGGATATAAATATCGTCAATACATGTTAAGCAATACGCTAAATTAATGAGGTTTTGAGAGACACACGAAGACGATGTAGGGAAACGCTGAAGCAGACCCAGATACATGTGTTAGCTTGCAAGTGACGCACTGACTCACCACGCTTTACATGGATGCGCTGTGATTTAAGATTCACTCCGTGCTAGATACAGATTTTTCTCTAAACCTGACGTACGACTCAATGAATATTCGACGTTCAGAAGTATATGTTAAATTACATTAAAGACGGTATCTTCGTATTATAAACGACATGCACAGAGATTGGAGTTAAAGGAAAACCGACGTTTTCTCAAATAATATCTGCTGGTGCCTAGCAAATATACTTAGCAAAATTTAATCGTAAACTAAATCGATTACAATTTTAATAACACAGGCACTTGGGTTTACATTTGTTAAACAATATGTTGGAACTGATTAAAATTCATCAAACATCGGTAAAAAATGATAGCGTTTGTAACCGGGGCATCATATATATGCACGCAGTAGCTGCCCTTCAAGTCGATATAGTATGTTTCACAATAAATGTATTACTAACATTGCGTTACAAAATATTTAAAATGAACTATTTAAACTTGATTGGTAGATCTTGATGGAATACCGAATGTCCCGGAGCCGATAAAGAACTGTAACAATTAAATAATTCATTTAAATTGAACGCCCAGCGTCTTAGTATTGATATATAAGGTATATTATGTATTATTTCCAGTATGAGTCATGTCTTTTTTTCTCTTGATATTGAATGTCATTGTGTACATATAACATATTTCGAACAACTCGGACATTATGAGTTATGATATATTTTATGAGATGGTCGACCGCAAATCATTACATTTACATTGAGCTATTATTGCATATTTTGATAGTGTGGTCCCGGTATTTGATCACAGAAAATAAATACAACTATTCAACATGCGTCATCAATAAAAGCATTGCAAATAGTAAAATATTGGATATTGCATTTAAAAAAAAACACGTTTATTAAGATGTCATTAAAATTAATTGCAGCGCAAAAAGCCTTTAACGTTTATAAACACTTCAACGCTACATTAAACAGAAACATAAAATACATAAATACCAAAAATGACTCCTATTAAATACCAATCTGCTATATTTTCAAGTGGTTTGTGCAATTAAAAATAAAAAATGACGCTCGGGAAATCATCCAATTTGAACGTTTTTTACTCAATTGATTTTTTTCGCCGGCTGTTGACAACTTGATAACAAAAAAGCTTTATATGGGTGGATAGCAAGGCAAAGGATAGATATGATAGAATGATAGATAGATAGATAGATAGATAGATAGATAGATAGATAGATAGATAGATAGATAGATAGATAGATAGATAGATAGATAGATAGATAGATCGATAGATAGATAGATAGATAGATAGATAGATAGAGATAGTAGATCGATAGCTAGCTAGATAGATAGTCGATCGCTAGATGCTCGCTCGTCGATCCTCGACTCGCTAGCTGCTCGATAGATAGCTCGATCGCTAGTCGATAGATCTCCTAGCTCGCTCGCTAGCTGCTCGCATAGCTCGCTCCTCGATAGCTCGCTCGCTAGATAGCTCGCTCGATGATGATCGCTCGCTCGCTCGTAGTCCTCGCTCGATGCTGCTAGATGCTCGCTCGCTCGCTCGCTGCTACGCTCGCTAGATAGCTAGATAGATAGATAGATAGATAGATAGATAGATAGATAGATAGATAGATAGATAGATAGATAGATAGATAGATAGATAGATAGATAGATAGATAGATAGATAGCTAGATAGATAGATAGATAGATAGATAGATAGATAGATAGATAGATAGATAGATAGATAGATAGATAGATAGATAGATAGATAGATAGATAGATAATGTTTTCATCGAATATTTCAAAAAATATTTATTTGATTCTTTTCTTTTTCGTTCCACGAAATTTGATATCTAGTAAGATACTTATTTTGCTTAATTTTTCATACAAAAAAGTTCGGGTCAGATAGTCTGAATAGATCGATTTGTGGAATGTAATTATGTGGGAAGGATGTTTCAAACGCGTTAGTCGTACAACAATACTATGCAAAGAAATTATTCTTAATAGTAATATTTCATTGTTATAATCAGCGTGGCGCACCTGGTTTCTGCATTTTACAACATGGACCAGTGACAAATGTGATATGTGTTACATCCCTGCCACAATTTAAGCGCATAACCTAACCGTCCCCTGTTAACTAATGGCATATAATAGCATATTTAAGTATTTCCAATGGGTTGACTTTTAGTTGAAACTTTTTTTCGTATCTTCTCCCCGCAATTTTACCAACAATTGAGAATATACACGGTGATAGGGCGAATACCACAACTTGTCCGCTCACCGTCGAAATTTTATACTTCTGACAAGAGCACCGTTATTGCAAGCGGTTCGACGCATAATCCCAAGAAACTAGGTTTCTCATGAGAACCTAGGTTCTCAAAATGAGAACCTAGGTTCTCAGAATGAGAACCTAGGTTCTCATGAGAACCTAGGTTTTCAAATGAGAACCTAGGTTCTCATGAGAACCTAGGTTTCAAATGAGAACCTAGGTTCTTTTGAAAACCTAGGATACCAAACGAGAACTTAAGTTCTCAGAATGAGAACCTAGGTTCTCATGAGAACCTAAGTTCTATGTGTCTATGAGAACCTAGGTTCTCATGAAAAACCTAGTTTCTCATGAGAACCTAGGTTCTCAAGCGTAAACCAAGGTTTTCAAATGAGAACCTAGGTTCTCATGAAAACCTAGGTTCTCATGAGAACCTAGGTTCTCATGAGAAACATGGTTTCTTGGGATTTCATAAACCTTGGTTCTCATGAGAACCTAGGTTTTCATGAGAACCTAGGTTCTCGTGAGAAACCTGGTTTCTTGGGATTTCAATAACCTAGGTTCTCATGAGAACCTAGTTTCTCTGAGAACCTAGGTTCTCAGAGACCCTAGGTTTTCAGAGAACCTAGTTTCTCTGAGAAACCTAGTTTCTTGGGATTATGCGTCGAACCGCGTGCCATAATTAACCTCCAGTTGTCTCCCATTGCTTAGTACACGCTGGCGGAATATGTGTAACATGAATAGAAATAGGCGTGAAACCGTGAATGTTTCTCCCCAAGAGCATTTTCTGAACAATGTTCAGACAATGCTCAGTAATATTCTACGAAACTTATCTGTTGAATATTTGTGATCACAGGCATTAGCCGTCAGTGACCGCCTCTTGTTCATGTTTCCGTGCATGGGTGTTATTTAGGAATGAAATTAGTAAAGTAATCGGTCGACATTGGTCTGAACACGTTAATAAAAAATTGAACTGTTTATGAAATACATCTTTGATTGTAAATATTATTTTGAGACTAAAAATTCAGATCAATCGTTACATAATATATTGTTACAGCATTAAATGAGTTTCAAATATTCAATTCCCTTGTTCGGGCCTTAAACGACTGTACGGTACAGTTTTCTATTTTAAGTATGTCTGTGACCTACATGTAGGAAGCAAGCTTTATGGTATAAAATACAAGTTTTATCTCTAATGATTATGTGTAATGATGTATTATTCAATAGTAAGATATCGGCAACACTGCAAGAAAAAATTATGCGCTAAAGACTTTGCAAACATATTTCAATAGCTTGAGATATCTGCAAAAATAAAGTTCTTAACGGCGTGTTTTCATTCTGTCCAGCCCGTGTGTAATCATATGTGAACCCCATTGATACTGAGCCCTGAATAATATGTGTCCCGTATTCCAAACGAGCAAGTTTACGCCGTCCGACGCTTAATTCTGAAAACCTAGGTTCTCTGAGAACCTAGGTTCTCAGAGAACCTAGGTTTTCAGAGAACCTAGGTTTTCAGAGAACCTAGGTTTTCAAAGAACCTAGGTTCTCATGAGAACCTGGGTTCTATGAGAACCTTGGTTCTCATAATGAGAACCTAGGTTCTCATGAGAACCTAGGTTTTCTGAAAACCTAGGTTCTCAGAGAACCTAGGTTCTCAGAGAACCTATGGTTCCCAAATGAAAACCACGCATATGGCAAGCTGTTCGACGCATAATCCCAAGTAACTAGGTTTTTCATGAAAACCTAGGTTCTCATGAAAACCTAGGTTTTCAAATGAGAACCTAGGTTCTCATGAAAACCTAGGTTCTCATTTGAAAACTTGGGTTCTTGACGCCATGTGCAATCTTCAAGCGTTCTGAGAACTTAGGTTCTCATGAGAAACCTAGTTTCTTGGGATTATGCGTCGAACCGCGTGCCATACACCGCCTCCTTCTGTCAAAAACACGGCCGCACACTTTTTGACGAGTCCAGCAAAGAAAGAAAGAAAACGAGAAAAGAAGGTAAGTTTGTAATTAAAAGATATTCCATCGAACGAAGAATATACTTTACATGTTATTGCCGTTTACTGCATCAAAATTGAGTGGATATTTACTTCAAAATAGTGAAAACAATTTAAGTATGTCGTGAAAGACGTGACTTTCATGACGCGAAATATCGTATTTTTCTGCAGAGTTTAAACAATCACGACGAAAGATGCTATGTTAAACGGTATTTTATGGTAGAAGAATCAATATATGTATCCTGGAAAAAGCAACTTTTTGGATAAACCCACTAATCTGATGGTACAAATAAAGATGACCTATTAATAATCGTTTCAAAATCACACACCGTATCAACCGTTATTATTTATAGCTATCATTGGTTGATTTAATGGTCCAGCGTTGTTTATACCGGGGTGATTAGTTGGCTTTTCTAAACTCGTGCTTTTCCGAAATCAGTTTATTTACAACACATTATGGTATGCTTGGTTGAATATAACTGTGATTTTTACGTTTACACGTGTAATTAAGTATGCACCGCTCCACATCGAAATTATAGAAATATGAACACCGGAAATAAGTAATATAACGATTTTTACTATGATTATAAAACAAAACTTAATTTGTACACGGCTTTATTTTATATGTCCTTATTTGGATCCACATGTCACATGTGTTCGAACCCTCTTAATGACTTTTAAGATAGGAAAGCGGCCATCACCTTGCAATGTAGGCGATCTCCCTTGAATGTATGTTTGCATATGATTTTTCATCAACGTGGTAAGAACTTTTATTTATTATAAACAGTTATACATGATCGGGTGCTCTAGTTTTGTTTTGAAAAGCAGTTTAAGTGCTAGGATTGTATGTAAAGAAAGTTATGTATCCAAATGAATGAACTTTTTTATGAACAATTAATGACTGCAAGTTTGCCCCACATTTGACGGATTCTTTCAAAATTTGGAATTCTTTAAACATTTGAACAGTCGACCAGAAGTTCGATCATTTGCAAACATTATCTTGTCAGTTTTGGGGCAAGACAGGCAATGTTTGAGGTGTTCGAATAAGCATATCAGTACCAAGATGATGTTAAAATTGACAAAATGGTTGCACAATCTGATAAGATGTTGACCCTTTAAAAATTTATTGGTACACTATGAGCATGCTGAAATGTGTATGTATACGTTTTAGAATCAGGCACAACGATTGTGAAATCGTGTTTGGTTTCAGATGCTGACATTGTCTGAAAGTCAGCTTGATCCCCGACCATTATATATATGTATGACCTTATATATGTAAATGGTTATACATTCATCTTCTATGAAACCACCTGGTTTTGATGCTTTGTCTTTGGAATGCAACATAATGGTATTCCATTAAATGTATTCAGATCTTGACCCTATCATTCTGGTAACATGTTTTCCATAAAAGTGAAAACTGAAAACTTAAACAAAAGTATTTTATATAAAGATATATTAGCAGAGTACACTTTGGAGGTGACAAAAACATGCCTGCAAGAGTTTGAACACTTTTTATATGACTTAACAAAACCTGGTAAACACTCCAGCACTCATAGGTTCTGCAAAATAATCATCGAATTTGCTCATAAATTGATTCAATGTTATTCTTGCCAAGTTCAAAGTTTTTCCCAATTATTATTAAACTCACGTAGAACTTTTTTTGAAATCTCGGCTGAGATGGCTATGTGAACAGCACATAACCGTTCAGGTATGTGGGCCTAATGTAAATAGATTGTAATGCATCGCACAAACATATACATCATCATTAAATTAATGTCCAATACATGCAAATAACGCGACATTCGTCATAAAAATCAACAAGATATCCCCATGATAAATCAGGTAGATGAACATGTATTTGAAAAAATGTACACTTGTCTTGTCCATATCAGTTATCATCTCTTCACAGTTGAATTGAAAAGAAAGGAGAATGGTAAATGGTACTCCAAAAAAAAAACATTATCGCGTTAATATGACATGGCAATCATGGGTGGTTATAAACAGGCCCAAATCAGTGAGGTTTGTGAAACAAATAATGTAATTAAGGATTGGTTTTAGGCGAGCGCATGTGTTTGGCAGCCAAGCCGTCGCCTAATATGTCATAAAAAGCATACGCTGACACATCGAAACTTGCGTTTAAAATAAACTTGACATTTGAAACCAGAAAATTACAACGAAATGATATTCATTTGCAAAGAATATAAATCATATAGCCGCTTCATAGCATTTCATTCACATATATGGAACTTAAGTGCGAATCATATGAATATAATCATTTTTCCTTCTGTGAAATTTCCAATTTTCGAGAAAGTGATCTAACATTTCTATGAAAAACGTTCATTAATTAAACGTATAAGTAAAGACTGTCAAAATGCATTTTGCGTTACAAATACCCGAATAAAAAAGAGGTTGTTTTTACGAAAGACATGCTCTAAAGCTTGATGAATAAATATAAAAAATATTACATGTGAAGCAATAAGCTACATTGATGGTTGTTTTCACGAGACAGACGATCAGGATGCAGAGACCTGGTGTTGGCTTGCGAGCGACAAACTGCCTCACTATGCTTAACACGTACGCTCTATTATTTGACAATTCTTTTATGCTATACACAGTCATGCTGTCAACAGGACATTTGGCTCAAACTCATTTATTTTATAATTGACGTTCGAGTGTTTAAGCCGACAAGCAATTATATGACTATACGTTCGGCATGAAAAGACATTGAAAGGAAACGAACATAATTCCAAACGTTTTTTGCACTGGTATAGGTTGGTGTGTAGCAAATATTGTATTACTATTTACATTTAATAAACGGTTTTGATATGAAATGCTTTTCGTTTTGCACTTGTTAAAATTTATGTTGGCTTTGAATAAAAAGCATTCGCAACTGGTACGATTATTAAGCGTTTGTAACCATGTCACTGAATATCTCCACGCAGTAGCTATCCTTCTTGTTTGATGTATACTTTTATAAAATACGTCTATTACTAACAGGGCGTTAACAATTCTTTATAAAATAACTTTAAAAGCCTAGTTATTAGTGGTAACGCGTTTGATGAGCTACTGAACGTCCCGGATTTTACTGACAATTAAGACCTATACATTTAGCTCAAGAATTTAAATTGAACTAACACTAACTTTCGTGGTATTAATTACGTTTTAATTTATGAATTCGGCTACCTTCATGTGATTCGTTTACGCAAACGACATAGTTTGCCAAAGTTTAATGAGCATGCCATGTATACCGTATATATTTTCCTGTGGTTGTATTTTTGTTTTCACCAGATATTGAATGTCACAGTGTACAGATTATTTAATGTATTTGATGATATTTTCCACAACTCGGATATTATTAGCAATTAGATATATTATGAGAAAGTCGACAGCAGATCATTAAATTACCACTTAGAAATGATTGAATTCTGCGGTATGTTGGTCACAGTAAATCAGTTCACATTAGAATGCGTCATCTCTTAAAGTATTACAAACTGGTTAAATTATTGTATATTGCATTTCAAAGCGACTTTCTAAGATGCCTATCAATTTAATTGCGGCGCAAGAAGCCATTAAAGTTACTGAACACTTGAGATCCGTTAAAGAGAAACATAAAATACATGTTCGCCCCTACAATAACTCTAATTACATACAAATCAGCAATATTAAAGTGGTTCGTGCTAATAACATTGACGCGTGTGTGATCATCCCATTAGAATCTCCTTCACTCAAATGACTTTTTCGTCGACCCAAAATGAATATGGCATCCAAAGTTCATCATAGGATATGAACTCGTGGGTTTTTGTGGATGGTCTTACATAACAACGGTAAAGGAAAGTTTCAAAGGAGCATATATACACTATACACGAATAAAAACCTGAACCTGATATTTATCTTTTAATGGTGCAAATTATGTTGACAGCCATTTGCAACGTCCGTCGCAATAGTAAGCGTTCAATGCGGTGACCCTAGTAGTGCTCACTTAATATTTATAGCTGGTGTTGTGTAACACAAGTAGTTTGAATGAACTAGACTGTTTTCATTCATACCGTTAATAATGTTTGCTAAATAAACTACGACAACAGTTTTCTTTGTGCTGTTTGGATGCAATACAACACATACCCGTACATATGATTTTCATATTGCAGTCTTTATAGGATGTAACAGTTCACATTTTTGTTAAAACTGCTTGACACATAGTTAATATCTTTCTACTCCCTAGTTCGATTGACAAACTACGAATGAAACATTGGTAACCTTATAGATATAAAAGTATTTTTTTTATGGATGATGGTTTCTCTTCATGCTAATAAATATATAATCTCCTTTTTGTTGTAATATATTTCCAATGACAACGACAATATGTAACTTATATGTTTATTATTCGAATCTTTTTGGCCGTCGCGTTTTCATTTTCGTGAGAACGGTTTAATTGGTTTGACTGGTTAAGGAGGCGCGTTCGGTTTGTCATTGGTGCTTGGGTGAGTGTTGAGCTCAGATGATCCTCAGATCGGTTTAAAATCCCCATGCTTTGCAATGATCGTTTCATGGCGGTTTTCCGTTTTAAGGAACATAACAATTTCCTTGACATATTTGTTGACGTTTCATTTAGCTGTATTGTATCGATTGTATAACACGATTCTTCAAACTGATCCCTTTATGTTTATATTTGTGTGTTCTTAAAAACACGTTAACAGTTTGTGCATTTTTTAGCGTAATTGTCAATGTTGCATGTTTATCCAATGTGTCGCTTATGCAAAATATGATAAATTACATAAATGCAGAAGCAACATTGTAATACTTAAACATGTATAATTACAGCCCACAGCATAAACAAGATATATTACATAAGGAAAGAAAAAGGCCACGCCATTGTGGAAAATCATCATCATCATCATCATCATCATCATCATCATCATCATCCTCATCATCATCATCATCATCATCATCATCATCATCATCATCATCATCATCATCATCATCATCATCATCATCATCATCATCATCATCATCATCATCATTATCATCATCATCATCATCATCATCATCATCATCATCATCATCATCATCATCATCATCATCATAACTACCCCCAACATCATCTAAAGCATCATCATCACCACCACCACCATCATCATCATCATCAACATAAACATCATCATCACCATCATCATCATCATCACAATCATCATCATCATCACCATCATCCTCATCATCATCTACAAGCTATGTTGCCTTGTTCCGGACGTGCGCATTTATCTTGGGCTCGTAGCCATACAGTAGGATGGAGTCACGTACGGACGCATAAACATGCATTCGGCGTTTTCGCTCTTCACCTGACTGTGATCTTTTCACAGCGGATAATTAAACACTGGTCTTGTAATAACAAGGTTTAATACGATTTTTTAATTAAATATTGCAATCGTTTGAAGATACCTGTAATCAACTTTAAAAATAAGCGTGTACGTTTTATTACATTTACACCGTAAGTCCAACAAAAAAGCATGCATTGTGTTTAGGTAAGAACAACATTTCTTGCAGCGTAAACATAGATGTTTTATTTTAATATTTAATTATATCAATGATCGTTAAGGAAAAGGCTTGAATATTTTTGAAAATCTACCATTGACCGGCCACTGAGGCCAGTATTTCCTAAATACTTGAAATTTAACGACTATATTTACTTAAGGAAAAGTGCTTTGTATCAAGCTTTTTAGTTTTGGAAACATATAAACTTCTAAATACTGCCCTTCAACATGGAAATAGATGCAACGTGTTTAATTTATATTTTGCAATTGCTTAGGTATTCATAACCCAAAAAGCAGTATCCTAGCTAGTTAGAATTGATTTCAGACGTAAAATTAGTTAATGAATATTTAATATTGAGCGAATACAGCGCAGTTGGAAGTCACCTGTTCATTGAACCTTGGATGTTTATGTAAAATACACGTTGAAGATACGATACAATCCGTTCAATAAAATAACGCCGAATGTTACCATTTCGCCTCACGTGTTCATTTCTTGAAAACTGCAACACAAATAAAACGTGTAGGCAGTTTCAAGTAAGAAACATGTGATTTGTTCACGGAAATCTAATTTGTGACATGTTTAGAGTGGATAAAATATTTTGATCACCTTCTTTTCATTGGTCGATTTGACCCCAGAACAAGTATAAATTACAAGACATAAACTAAGCGAATTTAAGCTTGAAAGTGATTTACAAATCACAGGTAAGAATATAGTTATGTTATTTATTTATTTTTTTGTAAAACAATTCAAAGGATATGTTTATATTTTTAAAGACAGTTACAATTTTACGTCAACATACTTCAAAACCTCAAAACGTTGTTTAGTAGGGTACGCACTTATAAATTTAACTTTATATTATTTTGACTATTACAGAACGATTGTGTTTTCATGATTGGTGTCGCATGTAGTGATTTTTGAAAGTCGCTGTAAAAAGCCTTGTCACGTAATTACACGTTGTTCCTTGATTACACACAGTAACAACCTAAGTTCATTTCTGATTTCATCGCGATTTATTTATGTCGAATACTTCTTTTAACACAACGCTTGCTAATGTACACGAAATACAATTTTACAGCGCGGCAGCCTACATGGCCGCCACGTCAAGAAGACGTGACAACTCTCCAAGTTCTTTTCAAATCTAACCGCAGATCTTTTTTTTACTAACTAAAACACTGCATTTTATCCCCAGGTTAATTTACATAAAATATACTTGTAATTTCCATTGGTCACCAAGGTCCGTGCTTATTACGGATTGGTTGACTTATTAGAATGTTCTAGAAGGAACAACCTATTCATGTATTTACTTGCTCGCCAAATGCACTAAAATCTAATCAATTTATATTGGTATTGAGTAATCAAACTTGTGTATCCTTTGCAAATAAGGCTTTTCGGTGACCCTTTCATCTGTGTTGTTTCGATGACCATGTGTGGGTACTATTAATCTCGTGTCTATATGCTGACCCTGAACTCATTTTTAAGTATATGACCCTTCGATTCTTTATCTAAATGACTTTTCATTTGATTGATCCCAATTATACCCCACCCTGGGTGTAAACGTATTTGTGTTCTTACTTGAAATAAATCTTAAATCAGGTCTTAGTTTATGCAAATATCTCCCAAAAATGTATTATTAAATTCTCAAAATTCATCTTAACGTTGCATTTACATATTATTGAAATATTCCCTTATTAATTTCCATCATAAGAATAAACGATATGTTATAAGCTGTTACATGACAGCCTGTCTGTCCAATTAGATAGAACGTGTAACGAATAACGACATTCAAACCGATAAAAACTCCATTTGCATGATGTTTTATTTTTTGAAAAAGTTGTCTTTGATAAAAAAATGCATCCATACATATGTAACGAAACTAACAAAGTATTAACACTTAAAAGCCATGTATTTTAATGCATCTTGTAAATTAACAACTTCGATGGCGTTGATGAACGCGTTGTAGAAATATTCGCAAGACGAAGACTTTTGAATTTTCCAGCCGCTTTATGAGGATTAAAATATTACATTGGTTACTTGATATAAGTAATAACCGTTAGTGAACGCTTGAATACCATTCCAAATGTAATATAATTCTCGAGCTACAAAAGTCAATAACATAATAACCTCGCTCTCATTTTCTAAGCCTCGCATTAGGCTGATCATAATTGACAAGTGTTACTGAGTGTTCTTTTTTACCCAACATTTTAAGTGTTGGTTTGATTTGGTAGATACTGAACTGCCTTCCGTACTTCAATTTATGCATACTGTTATGAACATTAACTGATTCACTGTATAATACTGAGTATTCCAAAATCAGTTATTGATATTTTATCAAGAATGCGTACCATACCTTTACCATACCTTTATTATCTCAGTATATTTCAAATTATTCTTATTTCAAATTTTCGATTATTTTCTATTTACTTTGATATTGATATACTTTTTCGTTCAAGAATCTGGCTGAACCATAGAGAATGGCTTCTCCACTGACAATCGCTACCATCTGTCTGTTACTGGGTGAACAAATAACAAAGATTCAAGCGCCGATACCTCACAACGCAGGTCGAAAAGTTGTGAGTGACCTCGCAAAATCTATCCATGATAACATGGAAACAAATCAAAATAAAAAGCGTGTCCTGCCTCTCCTCGCTCTTCTACCCGCCGGGATAACCGCCGCCAAATTAGCCGCCGCCGCGGGGGTTGTATCGGCTGGGGCAAGCCTTGCGACTATGACAATTAAAGCTCTCACACTATTGCCATACAAGGTTACAATGGGCATGGAAGTTGACAACTGGACCAGGTTTAATATGGTCAATCCGGAGGTTACAGTAAAGAGTGGAGTCATTGCTACTTCTCCTGTTCCCGTTTTGTCGGGTCAAAAAGAGGCGATGGTGGCAAGAAAGACAGCATATTCGGCTACTGGTACCTTTGGTGTGGTGTCCTGGGAAATCGAGGGTAAATCTCGCAGAGTAGTCGTTATGTGGTCAGTACCATATCACTACTATGGGTACAGGAACACGTTAGCTGTCGGAATAACAAAGCAAAACGCAAACCATGATGGTGGATGGGCTGACCAAATGTACAACTATGGAAGTAACGCGTGGATAGGGTTTGAGAGGAAGGAGTATTACGACAACGTAAAAACCGTGGCATGGGAGGCCCCTGACTTAGGGTTGATCGTTTTTGCGACCATGGGTACTGTACAGCACGCTGTAGTTCAGGTCACCCTCTCTGCAAAGGTTGTGGGTGACCTCGCAAAACCTATCCAGGAAAAGCTTGGATAAGAATCAAAAGAAAAAGCGTCGCATACACTTCAAACAGTAGAGGTATGTCTTTTTTTGTATATGTTTTGTACTCTACCTACGGCATAAAAAATACATTTCTTATCATTTGGAAAATACGGTTTGTAATTTTGTTTTATCTTATCATCAATTATGTTTCCGTACTAACAATAATTGATAGATTTAAATACCTCTGTACTGATAATTAAGTATAAGTATGTTTCAGTCGGATGAACGTCCGGGCGAAGTTACTGCTGATGCGATCAGGCTTGTTTGATATTGGCGTTATAACGGCAAGGCTTTACATGTACTTCAAGATTACTGCAAGGCTTTACTTCAAGATTACTGCAATGCTTTACTTCAAGATTACTGCGAGGCTTTTACTTCAAGATTACTGCAATTCTTTACTTCAAGATTATTGCACGGCTTTTCTTCAAGATTTATGCATGCATGATTTTCTTCAAGAGAACTGTATTGCTTTACTTCAAGATTACTGCATGAATGTACATCAAGATTATTGTATTTCTTTACTTCAAGATTACTGCACGGGCTTACTTCCAGATAACTGCACGGGTTTACTTAAAAAATACTGCATGACATTACTTCAAGATTTTTCTTAACGGCTTTTAGAGCAAGAAATGACGACATTGTTTATGATTGATATGTAACATTGTCTTCCTTAAATTTTCGATATATTTCGTATATGCACGGTGTGTATGTGCTTCCATTTCTTACCTGCTTGGATGATACATCTGTTTTAGTTCAAAAAATAACTTTACATAATAACTTGTGTTTAAATATTTCAATGGTTTACCATTATAATTGTGTCAACTTACATGCCTGTCAATTAATTACATACAGAAATAAAATAATAGTATTCCATTCAAAAACTAACCACATAATAATAGGATTTCACACATTGTTTTGTTAAATAAAAACACTTCAAATATGTTCAATTTATCAACACCATGCAAATACACTTGTTATATACCTGTTTTGTTTATTTTATTTAATACATGCGCTGTATCAGAAAACAATCCATATAAAACGACATAAAAGAAACCAATAATAATGTCAAATAATACTTTTTAAACAATTAGTCGACGCAATTAAGGGCTATACGAAGGACATATGATAGTGAACACATATCCGTTACCTGTGTAAATGTTCTATTGCTACTGTAACTAATGGGGAACAATCGTAAGCAGGCTATATATTTGCAATCATTTCTGCTTTATCCGACTTCGTTTTTTCAACAGCAACCAATGCCTTAAAGTCGTTGAATTGCTAATAGTTTTGTTTGAATTGGCAAAACTTTTCACATGATCATGTATGTTTATCTCCTGATTTTTGGCATTATTTTCAATGTGTTGTGTCTTTATTACCGCAAACGCATTTTTTTCACATTTAGGACAAGTACAAGGGAAATGTTATTGAATACAAAGAACAAACATTTGTTTTCAACGGTTACCGTCAGTTATATGTTAATGTCAGATATCTCATTTTCTCAATACCGCCTATCAAACTGCGTATTCATAAACAGTAATTCCAGGGCTATATATTATACATGTATTCACCTCGAGTGACAGCTGATCTTTCTAAATTTGAAAACAAAGACGTCTGTTTCGTAGACAGAGCAACTATAGACTATATAATATTTTCGTTTAAGACAGGCACAATTTTAAGCAGCCATTTTGTACCATTAACGGTTCAAACTGTCTTTGTTGTTAATTTGCAATCTTAGAAGGAATTAACAAAACAGTAGCTCAACGATGGAAATAACTGTTGCAAGGCCATATCGAATACATATTATAATTTTACTTAACTTGATGGTTTTTAGATGCGGAAAATACAAACTTTAATATCATCGCAGCGGACCGCCATTACGGAAAATTATTATGTCAGTTTCTTTTCATGCAAAGTCATGAAAGTTATTTCATAAAAAAAAGAAATACTTGTTAACTTACTATTTACTCCGATAGCATTAGAAGAGAAACTCGCAGAATTGCTTACATGCGAACTGCATTCTTTATTAGTAATGTCACTTTTTATAAATATAAGTAAATGAGTTTGTAAAAGGAAAAGAGATAACTCGTCTATGATCAAATTAAAAGTTATCATGCTAGTTACGTCCTCAGTAAAGCTCGAATTTAAATTTTGTGCGGTGAGACTGAAAAATATTGTCGGTAAATGATACATCATAGAAAATGAATTTTGGTAAAATGAACTGAGGCTAGATACGGGTAGTATCTCTAGCTTTCTTTGATGAGATAAACACACTTTTCATTCCTGTACATGTTACATCTCACTTGCTATCATATCAATATATATATACGGCATTTATCTATCTCTATATATATATATATATATAAACCCTTTTGATTCTTACTTTATAAAGTGTCAAGTTCATAAGTGTGAATTTTGTAATTTAGAAGTTATAAAACAAATTTTGAAAACATAGCAAGGGTTGTCACTTTGAAATTGATTTTCTTGATTAATCCGGTTGTTTGTTCTGACTTGTTTTGTGATGACTCGTTCTATTTAACATTAAAAGCTTGACAAGGAATTCACTACAAAGTATTTAATGCAAATCCCGACTAGATGATGTTTTATGAAACCAGGGAAATTATTTGGTTTAAGGGATCTGGGTGTCAATGCAACACAAAGAATAATCGGTATATTTTTTAAAACACCTGTTTGTATCATCCTACTGATTATGGCTTAGAGTTTTTGCTTAAGGATGATAATTTTTTGAAAACTAGACTTTATCATTGTAGACCATAAGAAGACAATCAACATGTACCTATTGAATAACTGACAGTGTACCTGTTAAAAAGAGGAGAAATCATAAAACAAAGTTGCCATGGATTCATAACATAGACATACATTTCTACATGGTATGCCCAAAATAAATTTATTCTGAAAGGCTCGTTAATTGTATGTTGATAAATCTTATAATTATTTTGCCATGGCCCAACACTGTTTTTAAGAAAGTTTAATATTCTTAGTAAAAATAAAACTGTCAATGCTGCACACCATCGTTAATTTAATTTGCCAGAGTAACACACGCTTAAATGAACTTGTGTCTTTTTAGATTGTATGGACTCTTCGCTGTGTCATGAAGATATGTTTTGAATTTAATCAACTCACAAATTGAGATACTTAGCCGTCATATAAGTTAACAACAAACATTGATTGTCTGTTAAGGTAAACATGTCGAGTTTGCTTCAACTCGTCTTTATGATAATATTAATAAATATACTTAATTAATTAATAAAACAATATTAAGGTAGCTTGTAAATAAATTATAATCAGGCTCCGCTTAACTTATACAAGTTTGACACCTGCTTATTTTTGTTAAAAAAGAACTTGCGGCGATGATGAGAATTATATCTTGTTTGAAAATTTTGGTTTTGCTGTGGTTATAATTACATTTGAGTATGTCTCCGTAATACAACGTGTGTTAGGTGGCTGGTAGCTTTGTCATAACATTGCAGAAGAAACAGCTTGAACATAACATAACCGATGCTGATGTACTATGTCTGGAAATTATGTGGGTAATGCCCTGACGTGTGTGTCATGTTATATAATATAGTACAAAAAAACGCTACTGATGTAACCGTCATTTACTATTTCACTTACACAAAGTGATTGCATCAACACTACACGTAAACACGACCGTCTGTTATGTCACATGAAAACAGGGTTGCCTTTTGTCGTTAAATAATCGGTAAATATTAACACAAAATCATCAATACAATTTTTTATACCATTTATTAACTGGGACTCAAGACTTGCAATGTCCATTGATATTTCGGAAATGAAAGCATTACGATGTTCTGTATTCCATTTAATAACGGTTTTTTGCGCTTGGGAAAGACACGCTATTTTTATAGCACGCTTAAATGAACTTGTGTCTTTTTAGATTGTATGGACTCTTCGCTGTGTCATGAAGATATGTTTTGAATTTAATCAACTCACAAATTGAGATACTTAGCCGTCATATAAGTTAACAACAAACATTGATTGTCTGTTAAGGTAAACATGTCGAGTTTGCTTCAACTCGTCTTTATGATAATATTAATAAATATACTTATTTAATTAATAAAACAATATTAAGGTAGCTTGTAAATAAATTATAATCAGGCTCCGCTTAACTTATACAAGTTTGACACCTGCTTATTTTTGTTAAAAAAGAACTTGCGGCGATGATGAGAATTATATCTTGTTTGAAAATTTTGGTTTTGCTGTGGTTATAATTACATTTGAGTATGTCTCCGTAATACAACGTGTGTTAGGTGGCTGGTAGCTTTGTCCTAACATTGCAGAAGAAACAGCTTGAACATAACATAACCGATGCTGATGTACTATGTCTTGAAATTATGTGGGTAATGCCCTGACGTGTGTGTCATGTTATATAATATAGTACAAAAAAACGCTACTGATTTAACCGTCATTTACTATTTCACTTACACAAAGTGATTGCATCAACACTACACGTAAACACGACCGTCTGTTATGTCACATGAAAACAGGGTTGCCTTTTGTCGTTAAATAATCGGTAAATATTAACACAAAATCATCAATACAATTTTTTATACCATTTATTAACTGGGACTCAAGACTTGCAATGTCCATTGATATTTCGGAAATGAAAGCATTACGATGTTCTGTATTCCATTTAATAACGGTTTTTTGCGCTTGGGAAAGACACGCTATTTTTAAAGCACGCTTAAATGAACTTGTGTCTTTTTAGATTGTATGGACTCTTCGCTGTGTCATGAAGATATGTTTTGAATTTAATCAACTCACAAATTGAGATACTTAGCCGTCATATAAGTTAACAACAAACATTGATTGTCTGTTAAGGTAAACATGTCGAGTTTGCTTCAACTCGTCTTTATGATAATATTAATAAATATACTTAATTAATTAATAAAACAATATTAAGGTAGCTTGTAAATAAATTATAATCAGGCTCCGCTTAACTTATACAAGTTTGACACCTGCTTATTTTTGTTAAAAAAGAACTTGCGGCGATGATGAGAATTATATCTTGTTTGAAAATTTTGGTTTTGCTGTGGTTATAATTACATTTGAGTATGTCTCCGTAATACAACGTGTGTTAGGTGGCTGGTAGCTTTGTCATAACATTGCAGAAGAAACAGCTTGAACATAACATAACCGATGCTGATGTACTATGTCTGGAAATTATGTGGGTAATGCCCTGACGTGTGTGTCATGTTATATAATATAGTACAAAAAAACGCTACTGATTTAACCGTCATTTACTATTTCACTTACACAAAGTGATTGCATCAACACTACACGTAAACACGACCGTCTGTTATTACAACGAGTTACATCACGAACAAATAACATGTGTTGAATCTAATAAGACAAACAAGTATTATGAAGCGATAAGGATATCCCATTCATGTATATTGCTGTGGTATATGTGCTGCCCTTAATTAAACATGTGTCATTAATACAAATATAGCTTTAATTAATCCGAGAGTTTACATATGAGATTTCAATAAGATTAGTTTAGGTAAAACAAAAACAAATACTAAAACACTGTGTATGTTTCAAACAAAATATATAGGAGATAATTATGACTCGTGCTATAAAAATAGCGTGTCTTTCCCAAGCGCAAAAAACCTTTATTCAATGGAATACAGAACATCGTAATGCTTTCATTTCCGAAATATCAATGGACATTGCAAGTCTTGAGTCCCAGTTAATAAATGGTATAAAAAATTGTATTGATGATTTTGTGTTAATATTTACCGATTATTTAACGACAAAAGGCAACCCTGTTTTCATGTGCTCTGTGAACTTAAATACATAAACATTTGAGACACATGATAAAAACAAACGAAAATGGTACAATAAGGACTGTAAACAGAAACGTAAAGAATATAAAGAGGCTCTTTACCATTATATTTAAACAAGGGCGATAACGCCGGAAACATAGTACTTGAGAAGAGAAATCTTTACAAATACTTATGTCGAAAATGCTAGGCAGATTATAACCGTAAATTGAGACGCAATAAGGAAACTATACAATCAAAATCACCTACATAATTTCGGAAACTGTTAAGTAAACCGTAAACAAATAAGAAAGGGGAAAAATAATTTAAACGAGTTTGTCGACCATTTTAGAACTTTTGCAAATAGTGGGGCTATTCGTGATAATGAATACAGTTTTAATTTTGTTGAGAATGTTGACAATTGTAACAAAAAGGTAAATCATTATCCTGAACTAGACATACATATTTCGTTTGAAGAAATTATATCGGCCACCAAACGTTAGGTTAACAATAAAGCATGTTCGTCGGATAGCATCATATACGAATACTTTAAAGAGTGTTCATGTTATAGGGCCTGCATTTGAACTGCTATTTAATGACGTACTCCGGCAAATTTTCCAGTAGCTGGTCCACTGGCATGATTGCCCCCCTTAATAAAAAGGGAGACCCTTAAGTCCCAAATAACTAACAGGGTATTACTCATGTGAGTTGCTTTGCAAAGCTTTTCACAAGTATCTTGAACGAGCGTTTACAAAAGTGGGCACTTGACAATGATATTATAACAGATGCACAGTTCGGGTTCAAACCGTGACACAGTAGATAGTGATAGCATCGTAAACTGTAAATGTCACATCTGAAATGAAATAACCGCTGGATTACCACGTTTATTTTTAGCGCTAGGCTCTCCATCAATTATACCTTAATGAATGCTTTTCGTTATTTAAACTCAACCGCCAGCATAAAATGAATCAGTTATTCAAAAATACGTTTGGAATCATATACCCAATATCTTTGAACATTACTTAATTTCCCAATTGTCATTATGTCTATACACATTTTACCTTAAATATATCATATTTTTATTCGAAAGTAATATATTTTAAAAATATCTATAAATATTAAAAAGAACAATGCATTGACAATGTTTATCTCACCGAGATTCGAACTGGACATTTGTCCGCATTATTACAGGTCATTCGAACTGTAAAAAAACGTGTAAGGTAATACGTCTATTTAATGCATTTCTCCCGTTAGGTAAGGTTCGTTATAAACGCGATACTGATCATTTAAGCTATTGTTACATG
Organism: Dreissena polymorpha; assembly: GCF_020536995.1. NCBI lineage: Eukaryota > Metazoa > Mollusca > Bivalvia > Myida > Dreissenidae > Dreissena > Dreissena polymorpha. Next base: position 90,176,435 of record NC_068363.1, read on the forward strand.
AGGTCTAAACTATTAAGTTGCACAGATGTGTAAGCTGTTTGAATTGTATGCCTGTCAACTTGTTTTAATTCAAACAAAATAATTTTGATTTATTCATTGTGTCGTTGTAACAACCTGGTTATTTTGTTAACAAGCACTGTTAATTGAATTGTGCATAAATATGTTATCACGAGATATGTGTCTTGTTTACTCGAGGAATAAGTTGTATTATTCTAACTGGTATTCCTAGATTAAAGATCAACTTACAATTCAACCGCAAAATATAGGCATAATACAGCATACATTAATTGTTTACTGTGCAAACAAATGCTTAAAAATCTTAATGAAACTGACTATTAGTTCTGACTTCACGTCATTTGTCTTTGCGTCATTCAAACGTGCCCTGTATTTGCAACTTCTAGTTTAATTTATTAATAAGTACAGTAGAGTTAGCGATTGTGTTCCGCAAGGTTGCGATTAATAGTGATTGCGTTTTTAACCATTTTAAACGGTTTTTAAGCGTTTTTTTTGCGTTTGTTTGCGCTTAATTCATTGCTGCATGCGTAGCGATGAAAACCGATGAAAGGGCGGGACTTATGTGCACTATATTTAGATATGTCCTATTTATAGATGTATAGCATGCCGTATAGACAATCCCATAAATCGATAACTCCCGGATAACCGCCCCTGAATGCTCGCACGCGACGACTGAAGAACAATACAGGGACCATAGGTCCCTGAACAATAAAAGGAAGCGAAGCAATGTTATCTAATATATTTGAAGATTTAAATAGTTTCTTTGTCTATAATACCATCGAATGCATGCGAAAATAACGCTGATGAAGAAGACCTGACATGCCTAAACATGCACAATCAGTATTAAAGGCAGCTGTATAAATATAATACTACTTGGGTATTTGTTTTCACGGACCTTTCCAAGAACATTATGCCACCTTAAAACTACGAGAAATAAGAGATCCAAAATTGTGTTCTGTTATCACAAAACTATGAAGAATCTTCTTCAAAACGATACAAGCTTAATATGAGGAGGAAATGATAAAACCAATCACTGAATTTGTGCGTGAATTCAGGCAAAGCTAAGACAATAAAAAATAAGAACCTCCGATTCGCAATTTTAGCAGCTTTATTAAATACATTAAATTAATTTCTTTACAGTGGTTACGTTTTAACAGAGGCCGTGGGACCCCTTATTAGTATATGAAAAAATCGATTGATCAATAATGTCTTAATGTTTAGATAAGTAATGATAACCTCCTTTACAATTATTTTCAAAGTTACATGTCTGTTATATATAAGTATGTATTTATCTCTTAAAATGAAATAAAATTCATGCCTTCGGCATCCAGCTTTAACTAATCGTCATTTATTTCATTGATGGGCGCGCCGTACTGAAATGTCCGATTGAAACATTTGTGTTTTTAATTGGTCAATTGTATTTTCTAGGCTGATCTTTCGTCTTTCGTTATGCCAGAATTCGAACTTCATTTTTTTATTTGGTCGCCGTTTTTTGGGGCGTAGCATTTTGTCAAATCTCGTCAAATACACATGATGACTGCCGAGTCGGTATATGTCATATCGAGGAAAGCGTTTTTCACGAATAGTTAGGGTACCAGTACACGTGTGAATATAAGTCGCAGGTGCTTAACGACCCTAGCATCGCTAATGATAACAGGGTGTAAAACATTAAAGTAGACAATAAACAGCTAAATAGATACAGTTTTATTTATGATTGTGTGTAAGTTGTTAAATCAGGATATTTTTTTATACAACGAATAATTATATTAATTACAACCGATATTTTTTAGCTTGATTGCATAGAAAGCCTGGGGCTTATTGAGACACTCCCGAGTCCGTTTCCTGCGAAGAATCCTTGTAATAACTGTTTCAACTCGATATTGACACTTCCTTATATTTATGTATTTTAGTTTGTGCGTAACATGTGTTTATCTGTTTTAGCAAAATCAATGCTCATATGCTTATATGCTAATACATGTTGTTGTTTTACTTTATGTACAGGAAAGTTTCTTGTAAAAAACGAAAATTAAGAGCGAATATCGTATTATTCAGTTTAAAATTGCAAAAAGTATTTTTTTATTGTGAAGGTACCTTTTACGGGTAAAACAAAGAACAGACTCCGCCCACAGGTTTGCAAAAGGTGGTTGACATAACGCTGATCTGTACAAATTATGTTGAAAATTACTGTAATTTCCACAATCATTTAAATCTTCAAAACACGCTGAACTCAATTGTATTATTTATAATAAATATTATTTAAAAAACAACAACATAAGATTGTTTTTCTTTTCGCTTATAAAGCATTTGAAATGATGAAATCAATGTGTCAAACATAAATATACACAAACAATATTAAGGTGAATTACTACTTGTAAAAAAAAAGTTAACATCGTTTGATTATCATTGGTTAACCTTTTAAAGTAACCCAAACGGGTGTCATAAATATTAGTTACCCAAAGTGCCCCCAAGTTCCCAACATGTGGCGGATGTTTGTCCAGTAATTAAGCAAGAATAATGATGCTTTCACTTGTATATTGAACCTTGAACCTTGAAAAATGCATGCAGTCTTGTGTGTGTTTTTTTATCACTTTCTTCGCCTAAATAAAGTAGGCCTTTACAGAGGCCTTCGCATTATTATAGTATACCTCTGTTTATTGACACCACGCTGTGGACACATAGTGCAGCGACCATTATCAGGGTTAATCAATAAAAACAGATGAACTGGAAAAAGACCCTTTAGTTAATTAATTGCCATCAACTATCGCAGTATTTGTAATATAAAGTATTTAATAAATTAATACTCTTGAGGCAAAGAAATCACACAGCGTCGTGAAAAAATCTATATACACACTAAGAAATACATATATTTTTTCTATTTTTAAATATATAAAGAAGTGAAACTGCAGCTTCTGGAGCAGTATTGAATTTTCATTAAAAACAATTAGTTGGTCCTTTATTTAAGGCAAGTGACCGATTTTCCAAACAGTACAAAACAGCAAAATGCAGCACAATACAAACCAACATAAACACAAAATATGAATAAAGCTGGGATTAAATATATACCTCATTTCCACACAAACATAGAGGTCTCAGGCACAAACAACAAATCATTACACCCGTATAATATTACGCACGGACTTGTAAACTTTAACCCGATTAAATAAAAAAAATTCAAAACTATCGGTAAGATCGAAAATATATGCTTATATTGTTAATAAAATCCGATCTACAATGGTAAGGGAACTGATCAATGTCATCTAATGCTTTCTAGTATTTTATCGAAAAATATCAGTGAATTAAAACTGATAATTCACCGTTTAAAACCAGTTTACTTAGCAGTGAAAATAATTGATAATTTTAATTTTTACCGGAAATATATTTTGGGGAAAAATTCCAAAACAATCATTTGAAAGCATCAAATAAACATAACATTTGTTGGATTCGGTAAAATATCGATTTTAATTTACTCTTGAGCATATAAACACATTAAGATCACTCGTGAACTAAAATCGATATTCCACCAAATCCATCAAATATCTTCTATTTAATGAATGATTTAACTACATTTAGTGAAAAGCACAGAAATAACGACGCGCCATGAAATTAGCAAGCCAAAATATTTCTCATTTATGTTAAACTTTGAACTTTAGCAAATAATTGTGTTGGTTTATCGTGTATTATTTGAAACACAGCAATCTATTTAATTATTTATTTGCAAATGATCATATTAATGATTCATTTTTGAACGTTCGCTTATTAAACAAGGTTGTAAACGCGAATATTTCGTTAAAGAAGCTATATTCAATAAAATAAAATTTGAGAAACGTGCCATTGTAAATAAAGACAATGAGAGAGACACATATATTTTCAGATTTTTTAAAAATGTAATACTTCTTTTCTACAAAAAAGAAGCATTATTAAATGCGTACTTGTAAACAGCTTTCAATGTTTTTTCTCAAATCTATCAAGATCGATACAATATGCTTACATTGTTTATAAAATATAGGCTTTACAAGTTAAGAGCAACTGATCAATGTTTAATGATTTAAATCAATTTAATAAAACACAAAGAAATCACACTGTGCCGTGAAATAAGCATGGAAATATTAGCTACTTTAATTTAAGCAACAAATGCGTTTGTTTCACGTGTATTATTTGTTACGCAACACAAATTTAATCATTGATTTGTAAATTAACAGACTGTTGATTCATTTATAAACATTTGGTTACTAAATAACGGTCATATGTTTTAAACACAATACATAATAACTATGTCGCTAAAGAAGATACAGTTAAGATCTGGCAAACGTGTCATTTTATAAAAAGTGAAAATACAAATTATATTTTTTATCTATATATATATATACAACATTATCTAAACGGTCGGCGTTTTATCGTCTGCCTTTTAACGAGCACGCTATATTTTTTTGAAGTCAGTCGCAATTGCCGCAGAAACATGATTTTTTTTACTTGATCTCATACCATAAAGACTCGTATATAGTGTATAAAGTAAAGTTTATCATTTCGTATTAGTGTATTCAAAATACTCGAGTTTTTTAATCATTATACGTTCAATTCCGCTAACTTATCTTTTGATCTCCAAGTGTGGATTAAAAGCGCTAATTGATGTCGCTTATATATATATTGATGCCGTCATTAAGATGATTTATCACTCGTCAAATTCTAATGACAGGTATAATGGAAATCAAGACCTAAGTCGTGCTGAGTTTTTATTACTCTTAAAAAAATGCAGATTAACCTTGCTTCTATTTATTAATAACCTTATAACTGATAAAAATATAATAAAAAATAAACTCGAACTATTATGTGATGATCAGATCGATAACATTTAATATAATTCGATCATTTACGCTTATTATTATCCACACAGAAATTAACAATACAATCTATTCCAATGCCGATGTTGGTGTTGTGTGATATAGTTCTTAATTCATGAATTGTTTTGGCTTATTTTTTTAAAATAAAAACATGACTTACATGACTTATTGCAAATATTGTCCATACCAGTAACCAGCGCTTTTGCCATCCAGTGACTGCACATGCGCGAATAATACCGATTGTAAACAATAACAATCATCTTGTCTTAAAATCACATCCTCAGTGAAGCACAGTTGTGTCTGGATATGTTTTTTGTGAAATTTATGTCGGAAATGAATTAACCTTTTTTAATAATACGCGATGTATCTCTGAACACCGGCGTTCGCGCAGACGACAAAGGTGTAATTATCGGCTTTTCACGCACCACGACAAAGGTGTGAAATTACGCTCAGTATTTTGCAGTTTTGACTTCGGATTAAAGATTGTTAATTAGAAGCGAATTTAGTGTTGGGACCGACAGAATCACTTCGAATTAACGATTTCTTCGGTTTAACGAAGTTCGGATTAACACTGAAATTTTACATTAAACAAACAATAATCAAAATCGGGACCAGAAAAATACTTCGAAATAACGTTGACTTCGGATTATCGGTGTTCGAAATAACGGTGTTGAAGTGTACAAAAACATACAGTACAACCAATCCTGTCAGACATATAATAAACGAAAACAACTCACAGACAGCTACCTGAGTCAGAAATGCAGCCATGAAGACGTTTAGTTTAAAAAAGTTAACTTTTCATCTTACATATAATCCGTCATAACCATTCATAAATAATAATCAATTATTTTAAATGATTCAAATAGACACAGAAGTAAACAGTAATAGTAACAATTATAACTAACTTGTTTTAATTAAAACAATAAAAACAATATTTGTGTGGTTAGAATTATCATGCTTTACTTAAACTAGTCAATGATATACTCACATGTATGGAGGAACAAAAGGTTACAGCACTTATCGCCATTGACCTCAGTGCTGCCTTCGATACAGTCGATCATAACACGCTACTAGACGTGTTGCAAAACTAATAAGGTGCATGTGGTACGGCACTGCACTGGATATACGCTTACCTTCGTCCAAAACATCTGTCGTATAAGTGTTAATTCAGCTTTATTGTCAGCACAGTCTTTTGAGTGTAGTGTCCCCCAGGGTTATTGTCTTTGTCCATTACTCTACCCGACGTAAGCATGGAGCACGGTTTGATGTTCCTCCATCCATCACATTGCTGACAACCACACCGCAAACAAGCGATTCAAACTAAAATATATTTATGTTCAAAGATCTGCCATTCATGACCTTGAACGTGTCACACTCGTTATTAACAACTGGATGAACGAGAATAAACTGAAAATGAACGCATCAAAAACGGAATTCATCATGTTCACTTAAATAAATGTCAATGTAATGAAATATATATTGATGGTGACAGGTTAAAGCAGAAAAATTCATACGGTAGTTGGTTACCCCTACCCTAAACATATGTAATTTTCATTGACCCCCTTCCACTGATATATGCCTTGCTACATTAAGTATGTTAATATATGCATGATTAAACAAAAATGCTTTTGTTACATTGAAGCATAATGTCTAATGAATTAAATGCAACATTCTGAACAGTATCCTGTATTTTGTTTGTATTTTATAGTACTTCAAAAATTTAACACAATTCCAGGGGAACAACCAGACCTAAAATAATCCAAAACATAGTGTTTCCATTCACAACATTTGACTCCATTTAGAAGAGAAGCACAAGTTCTATGTCAAATCTTTAAAATGATTATTGACAATATCAATCAGTGTTTAAGATGTGCATTCCCCTATGATTACATAATACATGCACCACATTTTGACATTCATGGTCAATGCCGAGAGAAAATACAGTCTCAAAAGTAAAATGAACTTATAATTAAGCACCTATTATTAAAAGAGACTGAATAAAATACCCATTCTCCATCTGGAGTAACACATACTCAGATCCATAGATCATACCAAACATAGTCCCAAAGCTACTAGACTTTCAGTGTTCCAATGCCAAAATGCAGCTTTATTGCAATCTGTTTGCACTGTTCACAAGGGAGCTAAGCCCTATGTCCATATGCAAGTTTGACTCCTCTGTATTTGCATTTGTAATAATTGGTACAATAAAACAAATAATATCTTAACACCTGACTCTGCTAAACTAAATATGACCGGAATTCGATAAACAAATGAAGTGGCCTTATTGTTTACAAGTCAATAGTGTTGAGCAGATGTATCTGTAAAAGAGCCTTTGATAAAATACCATTCAAAATGAGATCACTCCATAAGCAATCACAGCAAACTTATAACAATGCTATTGCCAATCAATATTTGTCCCCTACCGGCTCCATTTGTGTCAGAAATTCCAGCATAGTCAGATTTTTTTATCTTTTGTAATAGCAACCATAATTTTTGACGTAGAAACAAAATGAAATAACGTTCATAATGCCCATATTGCCATCTATCCATTTTTTCGAGTTTCATGAAATAATATTAAGAACTTTAAAAGTTATCGCAGGATCCAGAAATGTGTGACAAACTGACTGACTGACTGACACACAGAGCGCAAACCATAAGTCCCCCGTGGTAAAACCGGTAGGTGACAAAAAGATTCGCGCTAGGAAAAACAAGGGTGCACTTTTCAAAAAAGGAGTATTTCCAAACTAAAACTGCAGTCATGTGCGCTACGTAGTGAATTAAGATCAAGTTTCTATTCCGTTGAATTCAGACCCTGACCTGAAAAGTATCGTACGATTGGGTAATTCTGAGGCTAACGATATTTTGAATGAACGTAACCGTTCTAGGGATCCACTTTTTCTCTCTTTTAAACTGCAACCGCATCAAACAGTACCACAGTCTGAAAATCAAAGTGCTACAATTGGAAACAGTGAAAATATATCTGGCAATAAGAACATCATTGTAAACAAGGCACAGCTTGGAAACATTTTCAAATGCATAGGGAATCACAGCTGTGATCAACTAGGCCTGGATTACAATATAACAGACAGAAAAGGACTCTGTGTGGACATTAAGGTGTCATGTCACAACAATAACTTTTGCTCAGATGAAATTCCATTATGCACCAGCATTCCACTGAAGCATGGCAAGTCACAAGGAGCACTGAATATCAGCTTGCTTCTTCCATCGCTGTGCTCTAAATTGGGCATGTAAGACTTACAGTTACTATTTGCCTGCCTCAATATACAGGCTCTAGACAAGACTGGCATGCAGAGGAAGCTTAACACTGTTGCTGACAAAGTGGAAGACATTGGAAGACAGCAACCAGTAAATAATCAGGAAAAATGTGAGGCATATTTCAAACCTTATTTGTTCCGCTGAAACAGATGTGCAGTTTGATGTCGCATATACAAGAATACCACAAGCTGGGTTTGACACTGAGACTCATGTTTTCGCACTTGTAATTGAAAAAACAACATCTAAACACCTGCCTGTAGATCTAAACATTGGAAATAAACTTTGCAGCAAAGCCAACTGTAATCATTTAAACAGATATTGCAAAAACAATTGTTGTGACGAAACATCAATTAATCAGGCAGAGGCTATATTTCTTAAAATATCTTTGGAAAATAAAAAAAGCAAAATATTCTAAAAGTTAAGTCTGTAACCACTGATGGTAGTGCTTCACTTACCATGAGGGAGCACACAGCTAGAGTACAGCAGTGCATCTTACGCTATGTATCTTACATACCTTTTTTTGCATACTTTTTCTATGTATACCAACTTGTCCTACAAACTGCAGGCTTACCTTGCTATTTGTGTATTCAGCTCAGAAAATGTGCAAATGTAGATGCTAGAATACATATGTAAGTTTAAACATTGTTTTCCAGTGCAATACCAGCCCACGGAAATTTTCATTACTCATCAATGATTTTAATATTAATACCACCCTTTGTTTTCCATAATCTGAACCATAGCCTTTAAAAGATATATATGTAAAATGTTCGATTTGTTACTGCAACACATTTGTAAAATATTTGCATCAATTTTTGTAACATATACACAGTTTTTGAATTTTGCGTTTTGCTATAAAGCTTTTGTTATATACATGATAAAACAAAAAGGTTTTGTCACAGATTTTTGAATGTGTTGAAGTTTGTCATTAAATGCTTTATAATGATAAATGCAAACATTGGATCTAAAAAGCTCCAGTAAAAAATCAAGATGAAAATTTAAAACAGGGAAAACAAATGTAGCCCGCAGCAGGGCTCGAACCAGTGACCCCCGGAGTCCTGGAGTAAAAACCAATTAGACCGCTCGGCATCCTGCCAAGTATATAACTATGACAGATGTATTTTATACTTTATATACGCAATCTTCTAAGTTTCACAAAATTTAACGACCACAACAGAACTCTCCAAATTATTCAATCGTTTCGCGTTGCAATGCTTTATAATTTTCAGGATTTTATATCGTGACAAGATTCATATAATGGCTATATTAAACCATGGTAAACGTTCAGTATTACTATTTCCTCACAAATATCATAACTAAAACGAATATTTGCAAATCTGAAACAACTTTTTTTCAATTTTGTCAATTTACCAAAACATGGAAAGATCGCTTAAAATGAATTTAATGCAATATTTCTGAACTATATCGTGTGTTTTGTTTCTATAGTAATTCCAAAATGACACACAATTCAAGGGGAACAACCAGAACAGAAAAAATCCAAACAATAGTGTTCCTATTCACAACATTTGACTCTATTTAGTAGAGAAGCACAAGTAATAAGTCAAATGCTGTAAATGATTATTGACAATGTCACAGTATTACAGATGTATGTTCCCCTATGATTACATAATACATGCACCAAATATTGACATCCATGGTCAATGCCGAGAGAAAGTACAGTCTCGAAAGTTATTGCAATGTATAATTGGGCACCGATTCAGAAAAGACACTTGGTATAATACCTATACTCCACCTGGAGTAATGCATACTTAGATATAGATCATGACCAAACATTGTCGCAAAGTTACAAGCCCTTCAGTGTTTAAAGCCAAACTGCAGCTTTATTGTAATCTGTTTGCACTGTAAATCTAAAATCTTGTGTACATATGCAAGTTTGACTCCTCTGTATTTGCATTTTTACTAATTGGAAAAATAACACAAATAATATCTGATAACCTGACTCTGCTGAACTCATTGTAGATATGACCGGAGTTCGATTAAACAATGAAGTGGCCTTATTGTTTACAAAAGTGTTGAGTAGATGTATCTTTAAAAGAATCTTGGATAAAATACTATTCAAAATGAGATCTCTCCATAAGAAATCACTGCACAATAATAAAATTAATCGCGCTAGGAAAAACAAGGGTGCACTTTTCAAAAAAGGAGTATTTCCAAACTTAAACTGCAGTTATGTGCGCTGTGTAGAAAAACAAGTTACCGTAATTACTCAATGTTTTCGGACACTTACACATAATATTTTTTTTTCGTGTCCGAAAACTTAGATACGAAAAATATTAACAAAACACAGGTGTCCGAAAACTTAGAGTCGAAAATGGAAGTGTCCGAAACTAGCGTCAATTGTATCAACGACTACCGGTAATAGCTCGCGCTTGTAAAATATCATGCCGTATAGTATAAAGTACAGTTATACATGTTTGCACTGCATTTTAAATAATTGTAAATGCTTAATTTATTTGACAGAAAGTTACTTCAAGGTTGTACTTTGACCAACGAGTTAAAAAAGGAGCATGTGATGTACTGATACACGCTTGTATAAACCTGTAAATAACGCAATAAAAAAGCAAACTATGAATTCTTTGTTTGTTCATTTCCGATAGTTGTTGTGTAAGACCCTCCATTGTTCGTAAAACTTGTAATAGGGTGCATCACAATTTGAAACATTTAGTATTTGTCACAATTATTTTACTGAGAAGGGGTAGTACCATTGCGGTAGATAATTGAACTGTTTATTGGCACTACCCCTGTAAATTGTTATAACGCTTATGCTTTCGAGCGAAACCATTGTTTAATACCGGTTTACAAAGTTATTTACCCAATAACGCAAATGTAATGGAATATTGCCCTCAGGCATGCATCCGCAATGTTTTATGATGTTAATCTGGTTGTAAAACCCCATGATCGAAGTGTCATTAGATATCGAAAACAGGTTCCAAATTTTGTAAAATAGCGCTGTAAAATATACTTTTCGAAAACTTAGAGACAAAAATAACGAACGAAAACTCGTGTGTCCGAAAATAAAGTGTCACGAAAAATAATTATTTTTGCTAAAAATGGGGATGTCCGAAAACTAAGAGTGTCTAAAAACATAGAGTAATTACGGTAAAGATTCTATTCCGTTCAATTCAAAACCTGACCTGGAAAGTGACGTCATTTCTCTAACGAAAAATACTAGTTTAGCCAAGACTCTCTGGAGATAAGGGCCAATTTTGACGTAGTGGTTTTTAACAGTAATATTTTTTGTTTAAGCCTCGAACAAATCCATTACGTATTTCGGATTGTTTGAGTGTACTGCATTTTTGTTAACTTCGATAGCCTTTTTTTGGAATAAAATAACTCGCACCTACAGGAGTACGATTTCGTTAATCGTGTTTTGGGTCAGACTCACGGACTGAGAGTGGTAAATATTCGATACAAACGCTATAACAAATAGTGTGGTTTAAAATACATTTCGATAAAGGTGGAAGAACAGAAAATGGATTGCGATAAAATAATGGAAGAACAGAAAATGGAAGTGCATATCGTTGTAAATGTATTGTTATAAGAATATGATCAAAGATGTCATTGATGTAAATATAATTAAGTTTTTGCTTTGCAGTTGCACTTTTTTTCAATGTTTACTAGACATGTTTTCGAATCGTTTTTCAATAGGAAAGAAAAGTTAAATGTGAAACTTGTTTTTACGGGACTCAATCGGGAGTTATTCGGTCATCCGGAATGCTGTGTACACGTAGGAGATCCGACCAAAATAATTATTGTATGTCAATTAATCATGTATCCTTGATAAAATGTGTTAACGGCATAAGTTAACGTGAAGCAGGATAAATCGATAAATCGAATACATGTTTGGTAAAGCGATTCCTATTTTTCTTGTTTGGGCCGAACCGGATAAACTTTCTCCATCTCGGAACCAACTCTATTTAATCCCTTAGCTGCAAATTCCATCAAATTATATTTCTAACATTAAACGTATTATATCAAGCTATAAATAACGCACACACCAGCATTCAGGGAATTAACATTGCAATTATTACCTCAAACTCTGTTTGTTTCTGATGTCATACAGTTGTCATTTTTTGTAATTATAATTGCCTATGTGGGGCCTATGCATCAGCTTGAATATCTAGTACAAAGCAAAATGTTGTATGGTGCCAACAGTTTTATAATTTGAACTATTAAAATGTGCATGTGCATAAGAAAATACTCATAACATTCTTGTTTGATTCTAATTCTTATTCTCAATCTTAGATTGGCACCACCAAAATATTATTTGATCAAAATGACCGTTTATATATAAGTGATGGAGAGTTCAAACTTGATTCAATTAATTTTCAATAACCAGCACTTGAATCGGTCGACCGACATATTATCCGCTCAGTGTTATCAAACTCAACCAGAGCTACGGCCCATTATTGCGAAATTTATATTTCGCTTGGTTTATGAATAGCATGAACATACCAAGAATTGTTACACTATGAACATACCATCATGTAAGATGTAAAATAATTGCTTGAAAATTTGTTAAAACTAACGTAATGTGACAACACATTTCAGCTTTGCAGAAAGTCGAGATGAGGTTCATACTAGAACGAAGTACTAAGTAAGAGCCAATGTAATCATTGCTTATCAAGAAGGGTCTAGGTGCCGTCATTTTAGCTCGTATTAAGTCTAATTGGTAACAGTGTTTGCTAAATCGTTTTAACAGTGGGTCGAAATCTATATTTTGATAATTTGTTTGCCAAGTTTAGCTTTGGGTAGTGTGTTTCCTTCACAAGCGGCCATTGCTATGTCTCAATCTTGAAGAAACTTATTCAGAATGTTTACCTTGATCAACCTGATTAGGTTGATCAAGACCAAGTTAAACCTTCGTTTATATGTGTAAAATACTATGTCACAGTGAGCCCCTTGTAATTGTCAATTTTTAGTTCGTTAACACTATTGAGGACAACGTTTTTAGCCGGTCATGAGAACACTGGTTAGAGTGTTTATCTTGTAAAAAGTAGCAACAATCTCAAATCTTCGTCAAATTATCCTTAGCTTTAAGTTAAGGGTCACTTGTAGAAGATGAATTAAAACATTTTCAATGATGAAAACTTAAATTGTCATCAAGGAATTTGAAGATAACTTACAGCAAATTATTGGTATGTATTTCACCAACAGGCGTTTCAAGATTGACGTTCAGAACAGAGTTTCAATTTAAAGGCATACTATAATTATAATACAACCTTTTATTAAATGTTTACCATGCACATTAGTGACAAATATCGTTGATTTGGAAGTTTAGTTGCTGCAGCACTCCCGTTATCTATGCAATATTCAAACATCATCTGTATTTGACACCCCCCGTTCTGTAAATTTGTAATTATACTTGATTGTATTACAAATATTTAAATTGTTATAAACCATTTTTAATATAAATACCACTATAGGTTTAAATCATCCAACAAATACTACAATCAACACCAAATTGTACGTATTCGTGCAGGTTCGTTAAAATTAGTCACTGATTAAGACGAATAACAACCAGGAATTAATGAAAAGTTTGCACCCTCTTTGCATGGTCAATTAAGGTTAAGGTGTGCGTTTATGTTGAAATTGTGCATGAAACAAGTAGATATCTCTATAAACACCACATATATTCAATTAATATTTTAAAATCATCATTTAAGGTCACTGACAATAGCTTACTGACCATAGGAAATACGAGCAATTGTGTAGAATAACGCTGGTTTGTGTACTTTAAAATCAGGTTATGATTTACGGGAAAAAATTCTACATCTCTTTATCTAATATATATATACATAAGTTCTTCAAACTTGGAAGGGGCAAACGACAGAAAACAAACCATAAAAGTAAATTTCACACTTTAATTTACCCGGAAAATAAAAAGTTGCTTGGTCAGGGAGCAGAGGGGTTTCCAGTTTTCCCTCTGGCTCCCCGTACATCAGACCGTCTGGCCGTCAGATTTCTTGTCTGGGACATAACTTTCAAATTATTCGAGTTGTAAGCTTCACACTTCACAGATAAAGCTTTTAAACAATAACTGCAAAGAGGAAACTTATTAAAATTACAGTTGAACTTACGTTGAAAATTCGATTCAGAACTATCAATCAAAAGCTAACTGCTTTTCCCTAAACATGTTCATTTAAGAGTGAGCGGTCTTTATTGAACACACTTATTTTAGTTTTCAGTCTTATTATACACATGTTTTTGTCGGGAGAGGAGCCCTGTTCAAAAAGTGATGTAACTTTTTCGATAGGGATGTTTAAAATTTAATAGTTGATGTCATATAAATTATAAAAATGTTTGATTATTTGATGTACATCACGTTCTGTCGGGTTAGTGGGCGTATTATCAGCAGGCTAAAATCCATTTTTGCATAGCATTTAAAAGAAAATTAAATAATTGCCGGTACAAAATATAAATTATAACGAAACAAACCTTGCAGCAAGAGTTCGAATACGCTTTAGCTATGAGTAATGCAAAAAAAAACATGACAACCAGTCGGTGTTTGAAACCTTGCGAGGTCCCATGAAATCACAGGGTGTGCCCTTGCCTTCATGAAGCTTTACTCTAACTTATTTTTGTATAGTTAAGATTTCTTTATCTGTTTGGTGGATTAAGAGCAGCAATACCCTACTTTGTAGTTAATGATAAAAAAAGGAATAGTGCGTACGACCAGATCTGGAAAAAGTATACCTCTTTATATGTTTGTCCTCTTTAAAATAAATATCTCTTAAAAGCGGGCGTTTTTACATCCTCTCTAACTGATTGCTAACTTGCGATCGCAATTTTACAGCTGAATTACCATTATGTACACGAATCGTTTAGGGAGATGAACTATAGCACTTTGTCTTCGGGTCCACTGTAGAAACCAAAAATAACTATATTATCGTTTTCATATTATTTAACTAGTCTGTGCTTGGTATGAATACATTTAATGGTGATTGGGCGAAAATTGTGACTCCTACAACCATGCTTTTCAATCTGCAATCATTTCTTAAATTGAAAAAGATATAAATGAACAAGTTTATGAGCAAATGCATTTTAAGATTTATCTTAAAGGGACATTTTACGTTTTGGCAAATTGAAAAAGATTTTGTTTCAGATTCGCAAATTTTCGATGTAATTTTGATATTTTTTAGGAAACCGTAAACCTGAATATTCTCGATGCTCTTAAATATCCATTATAGGCATCTGACGATTTAAAAACCTGAAAATTATTAAGCGTAGCAAGGGCGATACGTTGAATAATTTAGACGTTGTTCTTAAAATATTTGATACATTTTATTAAAAAGAGCGGGATAAAAAACATTTGAAAAATCAACTATTATTCAATCAACAAACTAACATAAATTTGTGTTAATTTAATTTAAAAGTCATAGCATCAATCTTGAATAAACATTATCTACTTTCTAATGAACACCGGAAATCATAAGAATGATCGTCGTATTAGTCACGTAGTTAAAGGCACGATAAAAGAAGAGTCAAAAATATGAGAATAAAAGAAACAGA
>NC_068363.1:90194593-90201348 GCF_020536995.1 Dreissena polymorpha
TCGTCGTCGTCGTCGTCGTCGTCGTCGTCGTCGTCGCTCGTCCTCGTCGTCGTCGTCGTCGTCGCCGTCGTCGTCGTCGTCGTCGTCTCCGTCGCCGTCGTCTTCTTTGTCGTCGTCTCCGTCGTCTCGCGTCGTCGTCGTCGTCGTCGTCGTCGTTCGTCGTCGTCGTCGTCGTCGTCGTCCTCGTCGTCGTCGTCGTCGTCGTCGTTGTTGTCGTGTTGTTGTTGTTCTTGTTGTTGTCGTCGTCGTCGTCGCGTCGTCGCCGTCGTCGTCGTCGTCGTCGTCGTCCTCGTCGTCGTCGTCGTCGTCGTCGTCGTCGTCGTCGTCGTCGTGTCGTCGTCGTCGTCTCGTCGCCGTCGTCGTCGTCGTCGTCGTCGTCGTCGTCGTCGTCTCGTCGTCGTCGTCGTCGTCGTCGTCGTCGTCGTCGTCGTCGTCGTCGTCGTGTCGTCGTCGCCGTCGTCGTCGTCGTCGTCGTCGCCGTCGTCGTCGTCGTCGTCGTCGTCGTCGTCTCTCGTCGTCGTCGTCCTCGTCGTCGTAGTCGTCGTCGTCGTCGTCGGTAGTCGTCGTCGTAGTCGTCGTCGTCGTCTCGTCGTAGTCGCCCTTCTGTTTCTGTCTCCTCCCTGTCGTTGCCACTGCTTCGTTCCTTTAATACCCCTTATTCCCCTTTCCTTTTTTTACTCATTAATTTCTGTGGTGTAATCAAAGCCCACGAAAAATAGTAGCATGAACGCAGATGTTTTAATGTTTTCATTTTGTTGTATTATTAGATGTGTAAGGTAATGACGTATATATTAACTCAAACAGCTAAATTAAAAGCTATAATGAAAGGCATTGTAGGGGTATCATTCTGAACGAATGCTCCAGATTCAATTAACTTACAGTCTGCCACTAAAATATAGCTGAATTTTGTATGTTTTTTTGGAAAATTTTAATTGACTCAATAATACATCATTCATCGTCTTGTCGATGATAAAGGCATACTCATGCCTACAATCACTTCGCCATGCAAGGTTAGGTACACATCAGATTTGGTTGTAGTTAATACATGAATGTAGTAAACCAATGACGTGAAACTCTATACTTTCTTAAGACGAAACGTTCAGTCATTTCATAGAAAAGTATGTTGTGTTTTCTTGATACAATTAAATTCATTCGCAAAAATAGATTTTCATAGAAATGGTGACTGGTTAGAGCGGATAAAATGTTGTGCGCAATTTGTTCCTATTGAATGATAGAACAACATGAAAGGTATAAAAACAAGAGACATTTAATAATCGAATTATAACATCCAAAGGATTCTCAAAACACTTTTTTGTTTTTCATAGAACTTTTATTGCGAAGCAATTCATGCGATGTGTTAATTTTATTAAACAAAAACATAAAAGGCATTATGCAATGTCTCGTCGAGTAAGAAATCCAAATATGTTTGTATTATTATGTACAACAACATTCATTAAATATGAATATCGGGAATTTGACGGTGTTCACAAGGCATTTGACGCGCGTGTTATACATTTAACGTTCTCTTTCATGAACCCGTAAAAAACAACGTCACATAATAAAAGAGATAGAACAACCCGCGGAAATATGATGAGCATGTATCTGTCTTTCCATTTTTAATTAAACACTTTTACATGTAGTTAATGAAACAACAAACCTTTTAACACTATTTAAAAAGAGCTCATCAGAGCCGTATTGTGCACTTCAATACATATATCTTCACACTTTAAAAAAAAAAACTCATTAATTACTGCCTTTTAGGCTTTAATTGATTTGAGGTTATGCCAGTACCAGCTGGGGGCTTTGTCCGATCCAGAGAAGCCGATGATCTTCCCTTTTTAATCTTAAAGAGCGAGTTTCAAGTTCAGGGGTGATCCAGGCCACCGACCCTCTTGTAGAGTCGGTGGGGTGGATATCCCCGGGCACCCTGGAAGGCTTTGGAAACATGCCGACCGTGGAGGTGCTGTTAGTTGACCCCTTCGGCCTTGCCGGGTTTCGACGCGCCTTCCCTGTGTCGGACGCCTCCAAGATATGGCATCTGATTTTTCAGTATAATCTTTTTCGTTTGTTTCGAACTGTGATTTTATAATGTGATTCATAAAATAATATTTTAATCTACATTTCCATGTAATTTTTTACTTTGTGCACCATGCTTTTTTGTTATTTTGTTATGTTTGTGTTTGTTAATTAAGTCGGTCAAAAGCTATTCATATCATATGTTTATAATGTCTTTATATAATACCAACAATAAATAAATATTGATTTGATTTGATTTTAATTAACATACTCGAGGAAATATTCGCTATATAAACAAACGTTAAATAGTCCATGTTTTACGGACAATCGCTCAATTCGGAATTATGCGGATTTACATAATTAAGTAATTAAACTTTGTAAACACGGGAATTCATTCAAACACGTTAGTTAAAGTGTGCCGGAATACAAAAGTATAAGACTATATATAACAACCTTTTTATTTTATTTTGTCTTGGACTCGCATTCTTTTATTAATAATTATTAAACATTATCTTAATGTTTTATTTTTCCAAAACATTTCGTTCTGGGTTAATATGTTAAATGATGGTAGTCTGTGCTTGGGTTAAAATGTTAACTGTTTAATATGTTCTGATTAACTGTGAATTCTTAGGGGTTCCAAACTACAAACCAATACATAATTATTCAAGCATACATGCATTGAGTGCATGGTTTCAGTATTATTTAATTGTAATTGGTTGCAGCATAATTGGCTTTTATAACATGTGTATATTGCATGGGACTTTATTTTCAAATCAGGAATCAGCCGCAACCAAAAAAGATGGCAGAAGCAGTTGCAGCAGCCGTCGGTGCATGGCCTGGGTTAGTCCAGGCTGGAACATCCATTTCGGGAGTTGCCGCTCTCAATACCGGTCCTATGATTAACGTAAAAATAGAAGTTGGCAACTTCACGAATTTTGAACTCATGGATCCGCAATGGCACTTAGAGCATGGACAAATCAGAAAACCTCCTAGTTCAATTGCTCCGGGTTACAAAGAGACGATGTTGGCAACAAAGCATTCTAGGACGGCTAGTTTTTGCTATGGAGTCGTGTCATATAGAACAGGGTACACTGGCAATCGATTAATTATAATGTGGTCGGTGCCATTCAACTACGATGTATACGATAACTGGTTTGCTGTCGGAATTCGAAGAGCGGGCCGCCAAGATTCGATGTGGCTTTCTGAAATGTACTCCGCTGCCGAAGACAAAGGCATTTGGTTTGAAAGGGCGAAGTATAGTAGCGATGTACCGACCTTGGCATTTATCGATAATGAGTTAGAGCTGGGCTTTTCTGCAACAATAAACACAACAAACGATGCAAAAGTGCTGGTCCACTTGTCTCCGACAAAACAAAAAGTCATCTTGCACAACGTTGGATTGATGATACGCTAGCTGCAAATTTGAAAGTTAATGAGTCAGAGCTGGGCGTTTCTGCGACAATGAACACAACAAATGATGCAAAAGTGCCGGTCCACTTGTCTCCGACAAAAAAAAGGTCATCTTGCACAACGTTGGATTGATGATACGCCAGCTGCAAATTTGAAAGATAATGAGTCAGAGCTGGGCGTTTCTGCGACAATGAACACAACAAATGATGCAAAAGAGCCGGTCCACTTGTCACCGACAAAAAAAAGTCATTTTGCATAACGTTGGATTCATGATACGCCAGCTGCTAATTTGAAAGATAATGAGTCAGAGCTGGGCGTTTCTGCGAAAATGAACACAACAAATGATGCAAAAGTGCTGGTACACTTGTCTCCGACAAAAAAGTCATCTTGCACAACGTTGGATTGATGATACGTCAGCTGCAAATTTGAAAGATTTGAAAGAATGAAGTTGTTATGCATTTTCAGACCAGGACGATCAGGTTGTTATGTTACTTCAAGAATAATGCATAATTAAAGAGCAAAAGTCATTCCTGTGTATGATTTGTAATATTAGATTCCATTAGTTTGCTTTGATTTGTATACAAATGTATGTGTGTGTGTGCGTGCTCTTGCGTGCGTTTGGGTGTGTTTGCAATGCTTAAGCTCAATGTTTTTTCTACACGGTTTTGGTTTTATAAAATAGACTACACTTGTTTTTTTTATATTTTAAATTTTGCAAGTATTTTATGTAAAATACATTTTCTTTTCTAAAGAAATAAACCATTATTCTACCTACCGCTCTTTTTTTAACAAGTAGCTATCCCAATTAAGGACTTGACGTAGGACACATTGATATGTGTTAATCGTGTATGTTTACTTGCAATCATGGATTAAACACCCAATAAAATTGCAGCCATACCTTCCCTTCCCTTCGCCCCTTTCAGTAAGCATATGAATAATAGCAAGTGTCTTAAACTCAATACATATGCTCACATTTTTGAATGACCAGCAAGATTTTCACTTGGATTAGTAGGTGGCATCTCATGCTACGTGGTATTTTATACCGTAGGCTGTTGTAGCTCAAAGCATGAGGGGGGTTCAATAGTTTATAATTCCCTTCATGAATTGTTGGTGAGAAAAAATCGACGATATCCTATCCATCGTCTGCGTTCTTAAAGCGAGTTTGAAAGTAATAGTATTATCCGCCATTCCACCGTTCATAAAAAATGGAGCGGAAAAGCACACTCATTAGATTCTTCTACACCCCAACTAGTTTCGTGAAGTGTATATTCATGCAAAGCATAGGGATTGAAGGAGCAAGAACACAATTGAATTTACCTTTATTCTTGGCAGTCTTTCATTAGCACTGGAAACGACAACTAGTGTGTAACTTAAAATAATCGTTTATATCACTTGTCTTACAGCAACAGCTGCCCCCCACCACTACACACATGCACGTCAAGCCAGGCGTGGCTTTGTATGAGACTGGTCATCTAAATACTAATTTGTTAAAATTATTGTTTCACGTGTTATCATTCTAGTAATTATAAACGTGTGCTGTTTTGTGTACGTGGCACACATATAACCATTATGTTTCGATAATATATACCAAGGGCTGGTCGTAAAATGCATTCAAAACTCAATTCTACAAAAATTCATCAATATTGGAGGTACCTGGATTGAGATGTTTGATTATTGTGTTATTGTATAGGTTAATTCGTATCCTGTGTTCCCAAATCCAATTTGGAAATCGCTTATAATATTCTTTAAATGTTTGATTTTAAAATAATTTCCACGTAAAATTGACAACCAAGTATGTTCAAATCTGCAAATTTTTTGATACGAGTATACATTAGTCTTATAACTTATATGATATATTAATGGTCTATACTCATACATTTTGAGAAAATAGAAGCATTTAATAACCCATTCACGCCGATTTCTATTGTAATAAAAACATATGCTTTTTTTTTGTTCAGGTGTATTGTTTTTGTCTGTGCGTTTTGGATAGGAACGTATAGAATTAAATAAAACACATAAATGCTCCTATATTGAGTCTATTAGTTGATTTGATCAGCCTGAACATTCTATACTATACATGATGCTCGGTGATAACTTATCTACAATCAGCGTTTGCCCAATGTTAATAAATGCCAAGGAACACCTTGTGAGGAACACAATAAACACAATTTCTCTACAATTTTAGCAACAGTTCATATAATTTTAACTGATCAGTAGAAACTCGTTAAAGAATTTACGTCACTTTAAAAATAACAGCGTGCTCATTTGACAAATCGTTTGCAATTAAGATTGCCTCACCTGATCAACACATACTTATTTTCAGCACTAGTTTTCGTTGGTTTAACGGTTCACAGCCTTTAAGATGCCTGTGATCACTTCAATCACTTGAGATAATAAGAGGTGTGTGAAGTCAGTGAGTTAAATGAATACGAAACGCGAGTATCGAGCACGATTAAATGTCCTACCAAATTCTGACGTCAACTATCCGTTAACAGCGGTAAATATCAAGCTGGCGAAAAGGTCGAGCCATCTCTGATATTGACGCTAAAACAAATAGCCATATCTAAATGATGCTAATATTGACCTTCCTGAATAAATTTCAATTTCTGATCGCTAATATTGATCAATGTCAAGTATCGAGTCATTTCCGGACACATACATTCAAAGTGCATATTTCGTGCTTGTGTGAACATCGAGTCTGATATGGAATCATATATAAGGAGTTTTTGTCGAACAAATAAGCTAACTTTGAAATAAACCTTCATCCTTGTTTCATTTGCATGGGCATTTACAATATATGCAATCGATAATAAAACATATAACTGGGACGAAAAGTATCATAAGGAATACAGAGGATAACACATTCAAAGGAACCCGAAAAAAAGTGAAAATGCCACAAATGTGCAAACTTCGCAACACACCGTGAGTACGACAAGGTATGCGTAAGCTAATATACAATTGGGCAATGTTTCTATTCATATCTTAATAAGTGTAATTACAATATTTTTGACTATAGTTTTTTTTTTTTTTTGCAATGTCATTTGTTGATAATGAAAATTTCATGGGCATTGTGTTGTACGTAAACAGTAAAAGTTGGTGCCGAAACCGCGGCAAGCGCAGTCCATAATCGAATTGTCAATTACTTAAAGCGCTTGTTAAAGAAACCGGCATTTAAGCTGCACGAGATAAGTCCGACTACAACACGTGATTTGAACACTGAACCCATTAGATACCATGTTAAAAAACAGTGAAGCGAGTTATCAATAAGGGTCATCATGCGTTTCTTTTTCATACAACACAATAAATAGTACTGATCAGAGTTAAGTTGG
>NC_068363.1:90201448-90263948 GCF_020536995.1 Dreissena polymorpha
ACTGCCACTGCCCACTGCTACTGCCACTGCTACTGCACTGCTACTGCCACTGCTACGCCACTTGCTAATGACTGCTACTCCACTGCCACTGCCGCTGCCACTGCCGCTGCTGCTGTTGCTTCTGATAGTGCTACTGCTACTGCTGCTGCTGCTGCTTCTGCTGCTGTTGCTGCTGCTACTGTTACTGCTACTGATACGGCTACTGCTAGTGCTACTTCTACTGCTACTGCTAGTGCTACTGCTGCTGCTGCTGCTACTGCTACTGCTACTGCTACTGCTACTGATTCTGCTACTGCTACTGCTTGCTACTGCTGCTGCTGCTGCTACTGCTACTATTGATAATAATTCTCCTTCTACTTCTCTTTCTAATATTGCTAGCGATGCTTCATAATTTATTTTTAAATGTATCATTTTGTTAAAACAGGAAAGAACTGTTTTATATATTTTCTTAAAGGGATCTTTTCACGCTTTGGTAAATTGACAAATTGAAAAAAGTTGATTCAGATTCGTAAGTTTTCGTTTTAGTTATGATATTTGTGAGGAAACATTAATACTGAACATTACCATGCTCTATATAGCCATTATATGCATCTTTTGACGATTTTAAAACCTAAAAATTATACAGCGTTGCAACGCGAAACGATTGAATAATTTGGAGAGTCTTGTTTTTGTCGTTAAATTTTGTGAAAACTACGAAGATTGCTTATATAAGGTATAAAATACGTCGAGAATGTGTACTCGGCGGAATAGCTCAGTAGGCATAAGCGTTTATACTACAGGACTCTGCCAGGACTCCAGGGGTCACTGGTTCGAACCCTGCTCCGGGCAATGTACATTTCCTTTTTTTTTTTTTTCTTGATTTTTTTACTGGAGCTTTTATGATCCAATGTTTACATTTATCAATATAAAGCATTTTAATGAATAAGTTAAAAAAAATGCCAAAATCTGTGAAAAGGCCCCTTTAAAGGTGTAAAGAATCTAAACTTTTCTGCGATTAAGTTTTATTTAACTGGATTAGTATAGGCCACATAACAGACGCTATTGTACTGATTTGTACTAAACAACATTTTGTCATAATCAACAGTTTTAACATGCCGCAGTTTCCTTGGAGAAGTTGACCTTGATTGGAGTTATGTATAAAACATAACAAGGTATTTGTTGACCGTTTTGTCCTGTCACGATTATATATTAGTTGAGCCAAACTTGTGATAAAGATCCCTTTTGGGGTGGCGATAAATACTATTTATATTGTTTCAACAGTGGGGAGACTGAGAAAACATATGTTACAATTAATTGTCTACTTTGCCTGCTTCTTCTTTATATATTTTTCTTGCTAATCGTTTAAGTTTAGTTTTAGTTAAGTAGGTATATCAATTTACATTTTTTGATAGATATTTATTTGGATAGTAATGGTATGTTTATTGACTTGACATCATTGAACGGTTTATTCATTGATAAGATCGGGATCTCCACAGGTGTTTAATCTCGATTGTTAGGTGGGGAGAAGGGTCCGAATGATAATGTTGTCGTCGGCTTACGAATCACATTTCACAAGTTTTAGACAAATATGCATACGTTATAAACCTAATTTAAGTATTACATAGATAATAACTTATCTTTATTTTGATGAACTACGTTTAAGGTATAAACTATAATTATCTATGTGTTGTGTGCCGCATACAGGCTCTAGGAGAAGTGCCCCCCCGGAGAACTGCCCCCCCCAAAGATTTTTCACTGGGCGGAGAACTGCCCCCTCACTGTTTTTTATAGGGCGGAGAACTGCCCCCCTGCTGATAATAAGGGGCGGAGAACTGCCCCCCTGTCAGAATTGATGACCCGGAGAAGTGCCCCCTAATTAAAGAAGTTCGCGGCGATATATAAAGCGAGTATTAAAATGACAATAACGCCAGTAACTTTCTTGCTATTATGTCTGGAAATTGAGTGAAATTTCAAAAAATAATATAAAGTTGTACAAGAATAAAAGTTATAAACTGCAAAAAAAATACCTGCCTCGGCATATGGACGTCGCCATCTTGATAATCACGTGATTTTCGTCTATGTGAACAAAGAAAAACAAATCACTTTTGCTAATAAAAGTTTTCGCGGCTGAATTATTTGATATTTTCCCCTTAATTAAAACAAACAATTAGCATGCAATTTAATCCATCCTTATGCAAGCTGAAAACAATAATTTATTTGTTTGTTTTCGCCAATTACGGATTGGACGGTTCAATATAATAAACACGTATGCGGCTTTATTCAATATGCGGCTTTATTCAATATGCGGCTTTATTCAAAGCTAACAAGTTCTTAACAATTAAGGTCGGTCCGGTCTACCAATTAAAAGATCGCGGTGCTTATCGTTAACGGTAACAAGTCTCTGCCTGCCTTATTAGCTGCTAATTAAAGCACTGTACCGATTTTGTTTGTTTGGCATGTCGACATGATCTGCTCAAAATGCAAACTGTTGCCGTAATGTGTGTATTTATGTATGTTATTTGTATGTCACATGAATTTACTAAACAACATAAATAAATTGATTATGAATTCGACTTCACTTCACTTTTTTCTTCAAGTCAGCTAAATTATTGCCTTTGCTTTGCCTATTTAATTTACTTTTTTTATACGTAAATTTACGTTTTTTTTTTTCCATGGGTCAATACTATCTTTATAATGTAAATTAAAGAGATCTTTTTCACGCTTTGGTAAATTGACAAAATTGAAAAAAGTTGTTTCAGATTCGTAAGTTTTCGTTTTAGTTATGATATTTGGAGGAAACAGTTATACTGAACATTAACCATGCTCTAATATAGCCATTATATGCATCTTTTGACGATTTTAAAACCTAAAAAATATAAAGCGTTGCAACGCGAAACGATTGAATAATTTGGAGAGTTCTGTTTTTGTCGTTAAATTTTGTGAAACTACGAAGATTGCTTATATAAGGTATAAAATACGTCAAACATGTGTACTCGGCGGAATAGCCTCAGTAGGCTAAAGCGTTTTTACTTCAGGACTCTGGCAGGACTCCAGGGTCACTGGTTCGAAATCTGCTCCGGGCAATGTTCTTTTCCTTTTTTTTAATTTTTTTCTTGATTTTTTACTGGAGCTTTTACGATCCAATGTTTACATTTATCAATATAAAGCATTTAATGAATAAGTTAAAAAAAATGCCAAAATCTGTGAAAAGGCCCCTTTAATTCCGATGTAACTTTTTCTCAATAAGTACTGAGTTGCACGTCTATATTTAGTTGCGACACATGGCCAGTATTAACACGCACGCGTTTCCTGTGTGGATCTCGACTATGTTTCGCGCTCTTATTAAAACACGACTTTTACATGGCATTCATGTATAGTGAGTGGTGCAGATGCGTACCAAGGGCCTTAAACAGTATTATCACATGCCTCTAGACAATTTGTTGTTATTTAGTTCGATAAATGGTAATATACTTGTACTGAAATTAAATTGTTACCGGATAAAATGTGTACGGCGATAACGTAAAATTACCCTTAAGTATTGTTTTCACTACGTAACTAATAACTAATATGACACCGGGGGGGGGGGGGGCAGTTCTCCGCCCGACAGATTTGATGGGGGCAGATATCCGCCTACTAAATTCTGACAGGGGGGCAGTTCTCCGCCCCTACCGATTTGATGGGGGGGGGGCACCTCTCCGCCACCTTTAAATAAGGGGGCCAGTTCTCCGGGGGGGCAGTTCTCCGGGGGTGCGCTTTCTCCGGATACCCCGCATACATACCATCTTGCTTTTTTAAATTGATCACAACGGTCCCGAAGTCATAAACATTCATTATGCATGGTTGCTAAAGCACAGTGTATACTAACTAACCTATGTTTATTGTTGTTTGCTAGGGTTATTATTATTATGTTTTATTTTTTTTTATTTTTTTTTTGGGGGGGGGGTGGGAGGGCTTTATAGAAGATTTCAACTAGTCCTTCAATTAACGAAAAAAAAATATTGGTATAGGAAATATAAAAGAGTAATAGACCAGCTTCATTCATGCTGTTCTATTATGGTGTTTTAACGCATATAATTATGTATGGTTGATGAAGCACATTGTATGCTACCGATGTTTATTGTTGTTTGATGATGATGTTAAGTTGGTGTTGCTGTTGTTGTTAATGATGATGATGATGAGGAGGAAGAAGAAGAAGAAGAAGAAGAAGAAAGAAGAAGAAGAAGAAGAAGAAGAAGAAGATGATGATGATTATGATGATGGTGGTGGTGGTAGTAGTGACGACGACGACGATGATGATGATTTTGATTATGATAATGAGATTTGAATTAAATTAATGCGCAAAGATTTTTCTTTTTAGCGGCCAAATGCAGATATCTGCGCTCGGCCGCTGTAAGGGTTATGTAATATTTGCAATCTACATAGGAGTCAATAGCAGATACCAAGCACCATATGCTTATGAGAAACAAAAGCAAAATATTGGCAATCGCTGAAATCTCGAATATGACTTACTCATTTTATTAAATGAAAACCGGTAACTATTTTAAACGGTTATTGTATTGCAACAACTTAGCGGTTGTTTATCCAAAAGACCATTGTTATAATTACAGGGACGTCAATAGGCCAAACTATTCAGGAAATATGATTTGAGTCGTCAAGGATAGATTTTGAGATCAATGTACGTCCGATGAGATTTAAAGGGAGTTTGAGGCGTAGGGACAGATTCGTTCGAGTACGCGATCATTTGAGAACAAATTATGTTGAAGCTTTATCGGAATTCCGGAAATTTGCGATCGGTACCGATTTTTTCTGGTTCTTTTTTATTGATTCTGATAAGTTAGCGGCCGGCACGGACATGAATATTAAACTGACGAAAACCTCTTCGCTACTTTCCGAAAATCTTCGACATGTTGCAAATATCCGTAATACTCCGCATTGTACTCACCAGAAATTGCAACTAGAAAGACTACAATAAATCAGTTAGCTACGGCTCGGGCGGGGATTTACCTTTTATCCCTGTAAGGGACCTAATGCCCCAGACTACCGGCTATTTTTTCCGGAATTCGAACTTGATACACTTGATATCCCTGAATTAAATATTTATATCCGCACTTTTGATCTCTAGAGTGCTGACTGTTAGTATTGTATTTGACTGGAATGACTGTCGATTATGTGTTTTTAAGATTAAAACAAGCTTACGAAGAACTTTGTGTTTGCTTTTTTGTACGCTTTCTTTTTAAAAATGTATTGTCCGCCACGGGCGCAACAATTGACCAAATGTACCAGATTGTGGTCTCTTTAAAGTGCTATGTTTTTACTGCCGTGATATCTTTAACAAACTACACATTATTGATCGTGGACGTTTTGTACTCTTATTGAATTTGTTTCCCCAAAATATGCTCTTCTATTAGTAGATGTTTAGGTGACGATGTTCTAATTATAGATCTTACACGGCCAAGAAACACTAGATAGGTCTTTGCAAAGAGAGCTGTTGGATATCGTGAATGCGTTCAATGTGGCCTGTTTATTTCAGAAAGCTATGTGCAATGTTTTATGGGGATTTCTATCAAATTGCCAATTGCAAAATTTGATTTAATTCATTCGGACCTACAAGCGGGAAACTTCTTCATTAAAGTTCAATGGGCTTTTAAGAAGTTCGTTGAAAGGCCAAATTTGACGTTAAACAGCAACGCCGAAAAATTGCTACTCAGTCTTATTTATCACTTTTTTTGTAAGATTTACCAGTAGACGTTCTTCAGTGAAATTAAGCAAACACACAGTGCCGACAAATATGGAAGGGTATTTAGGTAAAAATTACATCCTTCTTTGTGACTGTGTCATGATTCTTGATGGTACTTTCAATTAATATGTAGACACCTTTTCATGCTTGATGACACTTACATCTTGCCTGATGTCCAATGTCTATTTACATTCTGCTTAATGGTATCATGCATGTGTACAGATGCAACATTCTTGTTCGTTAATTGCATGCTGCATATGTGTATGTTGGTTTGTGCAGAGAGACTTGTGCAATAGGCGCAGTGCATAATGAAATCAAATATTAATGCGTTTAATAAATTAACGCGATGGTAAGATGTGAGTTTCACCCAAGCACAAAGCAACATACTATCATGCATGATACAATGATGTCAATTGACAGTCATTCCGAAATGCTACGGAGGACTACGGAAATTTACGGCGTATAACGGAAATTTTATGTTATAGGAGAAGTTGCGCACCTTTGTAAGATATTTGCTACTGAACCGAAATTAACCGCGTGTTTGTAGACTTAACTTTTTTTTGGTTAATGACTAACCATATTTTTTGTACAGTAATTTACCTTCAATAACCAAAGAAAGTCTATGGATATATTTCAATATATGCTACTAATGCATGTATGCAGAGCTCCAGATAAGACGCTTAAAGTCGTAAAAAATTGAATTAAATTTAGTAAAAAAGTAGACTTAAATTCTGTGCGTACGGTTACACATTGGAAAAATAAAATAAGAATTCAAAATGTGTGATCATGCGTAAAACTCAATATCAATGCATATAATGTAAACATTTTATCAATGAGTTCCCACTCGTCTAGGCCCTCATTACAATTATGAAATCAACAGCACTTTAACGTTATTATGAATAACAGACCATCTTTACAACAGTCGAAAAGCCGAACGTTTTCCATTATCTGGTCCTTTTATCGCAAAAAGTCTGCTGTAAACCGGCAATTGTCATTAGCTCTTCTTAGACTATAAACCTAAATGCGGATGTGCCAAAATTATATTTACATGAAAAAAAAGAATTAATAATAGACTTTAAGGCTGGATTATTATAGAGTGTAAACCAAGATTTTGCTGAAAAAGTTATCTGGAACTTTGCATGTATGTTGAGAGGAAATCGATTACATAATTTCAAATTTACTAGAGTACTTTTATATTGCACCACATAAAATGCTTTAAAACTATAATATTGAAGTGCACATATAAACTTTATTATAGATGGGTAGGTATTTCGTGTCAATCTCTTTCACATATGAAAGAGCTGTTGGTCATGCTGCTTTAAGTACATATAGATGCATGACACAATTTAGATTAAGCAAATAAAACACTAGGTATTTGCCAAGAGTCAAATATATACGAGCAGTAAGAGCGTAATCGTGCACAGCGATACTTACTCTTGTAGAATTGAAACTCTTATTGCTTTCTTTCGAAATAATTTCATGTGTCCGATCTAATATGCAATATGCCCGGTGTTTTTTTTGCGGATTAATGTTCCGTTTTAGATCCATAATTAACGAATGCCTCAATATTTTCAAAAATTAACACCGGAATAATGTTCACCGACATTTTTTCATACAGATTGGATATAAATATTATAGAGCTTAACAAAAAATACATTAAGCCCTGTTCTCCCGGCACACGTGCTGGACACACAGGTGGTTAGCGTGTGGCTATGATAATAATTAGTGAAAACATCTTTTTGAATGATAAATAATCATATTAAAACGAAAAATCAAATTTTCTATAAAAAAAAAATCACTACCGTTTTATATATAACAAGGTATCCAACTCGAAATCATCCGAAAACGGGGTGCATCGTTTTGAGCAGCCATTACTAAATTAATTTTGCAGCGATTTTCATGACCCGGTCTTATTCAACGCAGAAATGAATTTCCTTTTAGGAAATGTATATATATTGTTATATTTCTACACATGCTGGGTCAAATTTTAAGAAATAAAGCTATACATAATTCGCTTGACCCAGTTGTTATCGATCAGACCGTATTTATGAATGAAATCTCCAGTTGTAAGGACACAACTCCGCATTGGAGCAATGAAATCACCCTTGTGTTTAAAATGTCAGTTGGTTGAAATGTATGTAAACAAAGGTTTGAAAATGCGCTGGACAGTTAGTTTTGATGCATAATTCTACGGCAAGCACGGTAAGAATGTTTTTTTTTCATACGTTTTATTGAATTATGGTATCGAGGTTCGTGAACTTTGCAGGGAAAATGTCCATTTCCCCGTGAAGATTTCAGTCATGAATACTGTCTGATCGATCACAGCTGGGTCACGCGAGTTGTGTATCGTGTTATTTTTTAAAAGTTGACCCAGTATTTGTAAAAATATTGCAAGACATATACATTTCCAGAAAGGAAATTTATTTCTGCGTTGAATAAGACCAAGATCGTGAAAATCGCTGCAAAATTGATGAAGTAATGGCTGTTTAAAACGATGCATCCCGTTTTCGGATGATTTCGAGTTGGATACCTTGTTGAATATATATTTAACTTATTTTTTTTAAGAAAAGTTGATTTTTCGTTATAATATGATTACTTATCATTCCAAAATATGTTTTCACTAACTAGTATTATAGCCACACGCTAACCACCTGTAGCTGGACACTTTTAAAAAACACTATACAAATTCAAGTACTTATGCATTTAATTGATTGTAAACAATGACGGTTGAAATCCGTGCGTGGGAATTTTTCTGGTAACCAAGAGCGACGTCAACGTTCATGACAAACCTGTTTATATGACATTTATTTATTGATTTTTTCCAACTTGATTGAAAATTATGTTTTATGATATTTTAATACATGTAGATGAAGTAGTTGTTTTCTCAACGAGGAGTACAATAGTTGTACAGTACTAGACACGAGTACTTGTAACTTTCAGGTTTCTCTGTATACCACAGACATTATATAGTCATAAAATGATAAATATGTGTTTATAGAAATTGTAATTATAGCATGGTAAACAGACTAGAGAAATCTGAAAGTTTCACGCACAGGTCTGTGGCAATGGGGGTTTGGGCTACTTAATAAATATGAGGTCGATATGCAATGCACATCGGTAGATTACGTCTACTGTAATTATTTGGACTAGGGAAGGGCCACAATTCCAACACATCAGCCCCGTTATGTTCTGAATAAAATGCATGTATAATTTCTTGAGTGCCAATTGCATCTTACAAATATCAAAAACATTCACGGCAGTCAATTCATTGTGTAAACTTACTGGTCTTCATGGCAATAATGAACGTATTTAGTTTAATGGAGATTATATAACGAAGGGAACTAATTCAGCTTATTCAGTTTACTAGTCAAAATGATTCGGATGTTTTCGCTTTTTTTTCCGAAAAGTAATTTATTCAACATACGGAAAATAAACGCGCGCCACCTGATGTCATAATTTAGTAACTTGCATTCTGCTTACTGCCTGTTGCTAACTGCCGTTGTTAATGACGCTTAGTGGCAAAACCGATTATGACTGGTTTCAGGAATAATGAACACACAAACATTGGATAGTCACCAAGCATGTTGAAACAATCATCAAGTATAACCGATAGAGAACAAGCATGTTGGAACTGTCATGAAGCATGTTAGAATAAACATCACGCACAATGTAAATATTATTCATGAATGATGTAATGTTGCAGCAATCATCAAGTATAAACGAATAGACAACAAGCATGTTGGAATTGTCATAAAGCAAATTAGAATAAGCATCGGTCATAATGTAAATATTCACCACGAATGATGTAACTTTTACCTAAATATCCTTCCATAGACATGTGTTGTTACTAAAATAGACATAGAGATTTGAGCATTGGGAGTGACCTAATCATACTGTGCTTTAGCAGTATTACGGAATACCGTTAGTGCCATCGTGGTTACACATTACAATCCAGAGGGCGAGAACGCGAGAACGCGATAGTACGATGGCGACAATGTGACAATACGATGATGACAGGGTGACAATACGATGGCGACAATGCGATAGTACGATGGCGACAATGCGAGAACGCGATAATACGATGACGACAATCAGACAGTGCGATGACGACAGTGCGACAATACGATGGCGACAGTGAGATAGTACGATGGCGACAATACTACAGTTCTATAGTGCGATAATACGATGACGACAGTGCGAAAATACGATGACGACAGTGCGACAATACGATGGCGATAGCCGACAGTGCGATAGTACGATGGTGCCAATGCGATAACGCGATAGTATGATGGCGGCAATTCGAAAATGAGATGGCGACAGTGCGACAATACGATGGCGACAATGCGATAGAACGATGGCGACATTGCGATGATACCACGGCGACAGTACGATATGACTATCGCATTGTCGCCCCCGTACTATCGCACTGCCGCCATTGTATTGTCGCACTGTCGCATTGTCGTCATCGTACTAGCGCGTTTTCGCAATCGTACGAACGCATTGTCGCCATCGTATTGTCGCACTGTCGTCATCGTACTTTCGCGTTCTCGCATTCTCGCCCTCTGGATTTTAATGAGTAACCACGGTGGCCCTAACGGTTTTTTGTACAGTAAAGTGCGTAAAATCTGGTTTGGAATAACAATTTTTATGCCGAAAACCCGACTTTGTTTTATAAGTAGTAGTCTAAATATACAATGAGTTTTCCGAGCATTAAATAAACATATTAAAATAAAATTCATGTTCGTATCAGTTGAAGTTCTTGTTAATAGTAGAAGCAAAAACACAATAAAACGCTGATTGGGCTTACTTATTTGAGGCAAGAAAAAACACATCGCGCTATTATATATAACATATAACGCGCATCCGCAAAGTTCGAGCGCCCGTCTCGGTGCCGTCGTTTCCGGTGAAAGTTTCGCACAGGAGCTACCGAGTTAGGATATGAGACCACGAATCATGGCTTGACTTTATATATCAGTCAGCGTAGTACCTGACCAGACTGCGCGGTTGGACAAGCTAGGATGGACCAACTTCGGCCGCATATGACATAAGACCCATTTTCGCATGACGCGGGTCATCTGACCTTTATAATGTGTATATAGCTTTGAATGGAATTTGCACATAGTTTTTGGCATGGACTTATTGTTATGTTAATGTGTTGCACGCTTTCAAAAGCAGAGGGCATATATAAGATCAATTATACTACGGAGTTCATTTTCTGTTGCAAAATGAAATGCAATAAAGATTGTTACTCAGCGGTGTGTACAGTATGACAGCGTTGTCTGTCTGCGATGCATTTATACTGGTTCTAAGCTGGCATACTCACCAATTGGACTCAACCATCTGCTCGAACAAGAAATGATAAGTTCTACTAGCATAAACCTTTAATTGTAACTCATTTTAAAAATATTCATGTTATTTATATTATTCAATTTATTATTCAAAATTATAATTATTATTTCCTTTATTGTTGTTTTTCGCATTAAGAAACTTATTCGGCTTACGAAACTGAAAAATCCCATTGGAAAAAAATCCCATGGGAGAAAAAATCCCATGGGATTTAAAAATCCCATGGGATTTAAAAATCCCATGGGATTTTTTGTTTTTTTTTAAACACGACTAAACGCATTAAAATATCGTAGTTGTTCATCATTTCATAAAATATGATGTTTCTGAAAGTTTCATGAATAAATCTCTCAAAATAAGAAAAAAATCCCATGGGATTTTTTTCTCCCATTTTAAAATGGGATTTTTTTATTACTAAATATTTTTATATATAATTGGCATAAAACCAATATACAGTCCTTAAATAACGTTAAAATACTTGCAAACGCAAATAAAACACGTTTTTTAAAATGTTCAAAATCCCATGGGATTTTTCTCCCATTTGCAAATTATGGGAGAAAAAAAATCCCATGGGAGAAAAAATCCCATGGGAAAATCGAAAATCCCATGGGAAAATGCAAAAATCCCATGGGAACCCCAACTTTGCTTATAAATTTCATAGTGAAGAAAACGCGTTTTTTGAGTGAAAATAACCAATTATTAATCAACGATAAGACTTTTATCGCATACTATGTCTCAAAGTAGCAAATCTTTAAGAAAAAGGGTACTTAAGTTTGCGAAATTTCGGTTTCGCAAAGTTTTTCCGGTGGCCGTTCCTTGTGCAGCGTGCGGTATGCGGTTTGCGATGTGCGTTGTGCGGTTTGCGGCGTTTGGGTTGCGGGGTTCAATGTTTGGCGTGCGGTGAGTGGTGTGCGGTTTGCGGCGTGCTTCAGGCAATGTTCTGTTTGCGGCTTACGATGTGCTGTGTACGGTATACATCGTGTGGTGTGGGTCGGGCAGTATGCGGTGTGCGGTGTGCGAAACGTGGTATACAGCGTGTGGTGTACAGCGTGAGGTTCGCGGTGTACGGCAAACGGAATTTGGTGTGCAATGTGCGGCGAGCGGTGTTTGGCGTGCGGTGTGTGCCATGCGGCGTGTAGTGTACGGCGTGCTGTGAACGGCGAGCGTTATGCGGCGTGCAGCATGCGGTCTGCGATGTGCGGCGTGCGTTGTGCGGCGAGCGGTGAACGGCTTGCGATATGCTGCGTGCGGAGTGCGATGAGTTGTATACGGTGTGTCACATTCGGCGTGCGTTGTGCGGTATTCTGCGTGCGTTTACCATATTTTAACTCAGTTGAACTGTTAGAGTTATCTTTACCCTCCTTTATATGTTTACAGTCGAAATATAAAGTTAAATAAGAAAAAACGCTAATTATTATATACACAAACAACAATATTTGAAGTAACCCTTATCACGTGGTTTGTTATTGCAGCGTATTGATGATAAAGCCCGTCTACACGGTAGTTGGGGATTTGACCAGCTTTGTCCGATAATTTATTTTTAAAAATAATTTGAGGCTTATTCTAACCGCATCAAGGACATGTTTGTATGTAGTAAAAGTTATATAAAAAAACAAGGTTAGCATTTCAGGTCTTAGACATCTTAAACCCTGATGGATAATTCAAGCCCATCATTTTCTTCTTGTACATGTATATAGTTTACATTCCTAATATAAAATTAAAAAAGAAATAAGACTATAAATAATATAAATATACTATTTATACCATGGACCACCGTAACGTGCTACAGAGTTATCATTGAGCTATGAACAGTAACAGGCATATCACTACACGGCGGTTGGATTCGACAAGCTGCATTGGAAATCGGTTACATAATAATTTGCCTTGTACAAGACTGACATCACCGACTTACTGTTACATTGGGGAAGGCCTAACGACTATGCCACTGAGAAGTAAATAGTTTTCTTGTCTTCGAAAGATGTACAAGCATACATGTTTTCATTTACTATAAATCGATTTGGAGTGTGGACTTTGTTAGAAATAATCCATGAAGGCGTTAGACCCCGTTGTTTAAAAGGCATTGGCCAGAAAAGGCAAGAATGGTTTATTGTTGGATATATACAGTTAATAATATTCTATTATGATTTGACAAATAATTGTAGCATTGCCATATTAACTATATTGATACTATTTGAAAATGGTCCAGCAAGATCCTGGACTAGTGTGTCATTTAGATGCCGCCTCCGCGCAACGATTAACCGTTAACAAAATGTTCGGCACTCTCAAATAATCAACGTTCATACCAATATATATGAACATAAAATGATTTAACAGTAATTTTAATGATAAGTTATACGTTTTATGGCTAAAATAATCCGTCTTTAAATCGTATAGCCTAAGAGGCCGTTAAATCGCATGAGCAACTACTATGTGATCAAATTAGCCTATCTTGGAGTTACCTTTGCTAGCGTTTGCTTAAAACGTAGTTTTACAACGATTATTTTGTTTTTTGATCAACAAGTATCATGTACGAATTGGAACACTCTTCATTTTGACAGTTGTTTTTATTATATAATTTACGGTTAGCGTGACAGCAATGAATTTTACAATTTTCAAATGCAATGATAATACGCTTTCAGTACCCATATATATATAAATTAATTATACACATACATTCCGATAGAGTAGAAACATATAATATACACATACAATCCAATATGCAATTTATTGTGTAAATATAGAATTTGCCTGTCAACCATGCGTATATATTGTGGACATATGCGTTTTGTGTAGACAGATTTGGAATGCAATTTAACTTTAATATAAATCTTATATTGATTATGACTTTTTAACTTTACTTGGCCACCATGAACTTTTAATACTTAAAGCGATTATCAGCGATAACATTGTTCTGCGATAAAACTGTGTTCAATTTTCAATAAAAGCAACATAAACACAATAAATACACCTTTATTAAATTTTAGAAACAATACATATAATTGAATTGATCTGTGGAAAGTCGTGACAAACTTCCCGTCACTTTCTGTACATCAACCGTTTGCAATTAAGATTGTTATATCTGATTAACACATCAGTATGAAATGATGTTCAGCATAAGTCTTCGTTCGATTCACTATGGCATGATTTGTCATGGTTTGATGCCTTTAAGATATAAATACGTGAAACTCCAGCTGCTGGAGTCCTATAAGATCCCGTAGATGTTTGAAGTCAACGATATCGAAAACCGTTATTAAACCTAATAATTATATACAACGAAAAGTCACTGTGTCGTATTTAATGTAAACATGGTGATCTTTACGCCGAATTCAAAACCATATATGGTCGTAAGATTGTTGCGCCATAAAAACTTTAAATTTAGTTTATCGATCAAAATATGTATACGAAACTATAGTCATTCTCTGTTCTTCGAAACGCGTGTGTTTCCTATAAAAACAATTTTGCTTAACAAGTATTTAAATACTTCGATTATTGAGAAACGATAATTTGCCTTGTCGTAGGATGTAATTGTGAATATAGAGTGCTTCTCAAAATGTAAAAGGAAAGTAATACATAAATATAAAAATCAGTAAATATCAATACCAAGAATCGATGTAATAACAAAGTGTTGAAAATGCGATTATTGTTTGACATGTTATTGCATGGTGAGCATATACCATGTCGACTACGAATAAGGTAGAAACATACATGTATACGATACGCTTAAAATATATCAGTCATTTCGCTTTCTTGACAATATAAACGGCACGTGAAACACACAAACTTGTAAGATGAGTAATGTGTGTGTGTGCTTTCAAGATGAATGTTTATGGGCCGTTTGCATGTTGCATAAAATTCTTTCTAAAATAGTGTGTGTTTGCTTATACATTTTAAGCAATAAGCTACATTGAGGTTTGTCAATGAATCAGACGAGAGGATGCAGGCCGCCGCTGAATCTGATCCAGCGACCTTGCATTTGTTTGCAAGCAACACGGCCTCACCATGCTAAATATGTATGCTCTGTAGTTTGAAATGCATTCATTCCATGCTATACAGACATAGTATTACTATAAACAGGACCTATGGCTAATGCTTGTATATTTTATATTTTACACTCAAAGTGTGAGTTTCATACGACAACAAAAATACATGTATAAACATGTTCGTGAAATAAAGAGCGTGAACATACATTGAAAGGTAATGATTGGAATTATTGACGTGTTTAATTAGATAGTATGTTGCTTACAAATACACTTAGCAAAATTTCTGTGTGCATTAGTTGTGTTATACGATGTTTAATATGAAAGGTTCTTGGTTTTGCTTTTGAATGTGGGCGTTTATACCTGTTGACAATACAATTTTAATATGGTGTCCATCATGTCCACCGGAATCATATGAATGCTTACAATGTTTAAGCTCCTTTTCAACAAGAGTATTTATAGTATTCCAAGCAATATAGACCCATAACGGTAAAACCCACGAACAATGAAATAGTCTTAAGATGTGTGTTTTATTGTCTTTTATGCTCATGTTATATGTTCATAATCAAATCTAATGTCCAAGGTCACGGTAGAAACGTATTAAGTTTTTTAAATATTCACCAGGCGTCTGACTTCAACTGAAAAAAAACACATGTTTACACTGCATGCATGCCCCATCCAACATCTTAAAACAAGTTGTAACCCTGGCCGTTGATCTCTTGATGTCAAAACAATTTCGAATTGCAGAAATATACGTGTTTCACTTACTGTTTTAATTTTCAAGAGACGAAACTTATCAACATTCCATATGTGCTTTTGAGCAGTTCGTAATAGCAAATATTTTACAACTAAAACACATATTGTTTTTCTATGTTTATCGATATATATGTACTTAAACAATCGGTAGTTTATTTTGAATCTGTTTTGCAAATTTTGTAAATAATTTAGCATTGTTTAATAAATGAAATGTTGTTTTCAAACCATTTTACTTTTGCATTTTCCTCAATAAGTCCCACTAAATTGGTCAAATAAATACAATAACATGCATGTGCCATTTGTTAACAGGCTTTAAAGTGGTTTTTGGTAGGGATGTAATGGATAAGACATTTACCTCGCGTCGATATAGTGTCGAACAGAAAACACGAACTCTTATTCAGATATGAATTCTTGGTGTTGAGATATAATGTATTGCACTATGGCCTGCATTTTTAAGACACTGTGTGAACATAATTACATTCTACGAAGAGTTCAATTAACTGAATCAGACCGGGTGTATTTTTAGAAATAAGTAAGCAAAACTGATGTCATACATAACATACATACCATCGGTTTTTGAAGACAGATACAATTCAAGGTAGCTTATTTTTAGCGATTGATGTAAACAATTGTTTCTTGGTATTGTGTATTGCTTTATAATTTATTGAATCAGTATTCGTTGAACAGACACATAAGTCAGGGTAACATACTTGGAACGAATTGATTACACCATTATATTTAAGTATTGTTGTGTACGTGTTTTTTAATGGTTGACTACGTTAAAAACTAAAGAGACATCCTTCTCAAAAAGATTCCTTCCACGAAAATTGCAACTTACTATATCCGACCAGAAAGGTATTTTAAGGATTAATAAAGCAACAGTAATGTCATTTATAGTTTAGCTGTTTGGTATTTGATATGAGTTATTTTGGGGACGATAATGTATTTTATGCTTCTTGCTTAATGGAGTTTAAGTATTCAATAACTTGGTATGCATCTTGCGTCTCAATACAGTTTGAAGATATCTTAAAATCATTATTTTACGGACATAATGTCATACATGTATTTTTGTTGTCAGCTAAATTTCAACACTTGAACGTCATATATAAAATACACGAAGTTTAGCCATTTGTCCTGTTCAGAGTAGAACTGTGTCTACCATGGCAATGCTAACTCCAGGTATCTGAGTCAGTTTTAGTGCAGTACTTTATCGTCGTCGGCTTAACGATAGTTAATGAACTTTTAGACAATGACTTTGAGAGTTTCTGTTACAAAAACAAACATTTTATGCAAAATTTTCAAACAGGCCCGAACGGCTTGAATAAAAACGCACACTTTAGTCATACGATAAGTTGAGGTTTCTATTTCTATGAGACTATTTTTGTCAAGTTGTATTTGAAATAACGTTAAGAGTATTTGTAAACATAAATTGCTGACGACACTTAATTTTCTAACCCTGCAATAAACTTGCAACATTGTTCAAACGTTGATTTCTCGGTATTGAGTTAACTGATTGTATATTTATAGCTTACTTCAACTCAGCCTTTTAAGCCAATTTGTATTAACAATTACATTTCACGAAAAGTCAAATAAACTTTGCCCAATATGTAAACTTCCAATTATTTATGCAATATTAAAGCACATTTAATTTTGAAAAAGTTGTCGTAGAAAGAAGGATGACGCTTTTATAATTTTTTTAACGAAATTCTTATATTGAAGTCGTCATGGCGTAAATCGTATTACCGAATATGGATTTTATTGGCGTGTTTAAGATCGGTGTTTTACAAATGTTTAATTATGTAATTTATGAAGCGGAAAAATATCACCGTTAATGGTAAAAATGAGGGTTGAAAAAAATAATGTACGCATGCTTATATAAGTTTATCAAAAGTAATTGTTTACAACGTGTTTATATTTTATCCGCCGTATAACAAGTACGTTTATTTCTTCGTGGTATTTACATGGACATTGATACAGTTGATACTTCAAGTATTTATAGTCATTTTCAAGCTATGTCAATTATATCTGCAAATGTAATTTATATCGATCATCCATATGTTGTTGAATGAAAAAAATAAATAAATAAAGGAACTATTCGTCACAAAAATGTATAAATGAGAATATGAATGACAGCCATATGTGCTAAGATTAGTGGAGTATTTTCATGTGAACTTTGAATACTGTACTAGCCAGTTTTTTTTTCTTCGCCAAAATATGGCGTTTACGGGTATAATTTATTTTCATAAATTTCGCACAATCTAATTGAATTGTTACAAAAAACATCTTTATGTCGAAGTTTTGTATATTTGAAAGCCAAACAGTCTGTCAGCAATTATTTGCATCTTGGCCAGGCTCTAAATCGCCTGTTGACAAGAACAAAACTACAACAACAACAACAACAACTACTACTACTACTACTACTACTACTACTTCGACAACTTCTATTACTACTACTACTACTACTTCTACGACTACGGCTACGACTACTACT
Source organism: Dreissena polymorpha (assembly GCF_020536995.1). Classification (NCBI taxonomy): domain Eukaryota; kingdom Metazoa; phylum Mollusca; class Bivalvia; order Myida; family Dreissenidae; genus Dreissena; species Dreissena polymorpha. Next base: position 90,219,732 of record NC_068363.1, read on the forward strand.
ACTACTACTACTACTACTACTACTACTACTACTACTACTACTACTACGACTACGACTACTACGACTACTACTACCACGACTATTACTACTACTACTACTACTACTACTACTACGAACTACTACTACGACTACTACTACTACTACTACTACTACTACTACTACTACTACTACTACTACTACTACTACTACTACTACTACTACTACTACTACTACTACTACTACTACTACTACTACTACTACTACTACTACTACTACTACTACTACTACTACTACTACTACTACTACTACTACTACTACTACTACTACTACTACTACTACTACTACTACTACTACTACTACTACTACTACTACTACTACTACTACTACTACTACTACGACTAACTACTACTACTACTACTACTACTACTACTACTACTACTACTACTACTACTACTACTACTACTACTACTACTACTACTACTACTACTACTACTACTACTACTACTACTACTACTACTACTACTACTACTACTACGACTACTACTACTACTACTACTACTACTACTACTACTACTACGACTACTACTACTTCTACTACTACTACTACTACTTCGACTACTACTACTACTACTACTACTACTACTACAACTACTACTACTGCTACTACTACTACTTCTACTTCTACTACTACTATTACTACTAAGACAACAACAACAACTACTACTTCTACTACTACTACTACTACTACTACTATTTCTACTACTACTACTACTACTACTACTACTACTACTACTACTACTACTACTAACTACTGCTACTACTACTACTACTACTACTACTACTACTTCTACTACTACTACTACTACTACTTCTACTACTACTACTACTACTACTACTACTACTACTACAACTACTACTACTACTTCTACTACTACTACTACTACTACTACTACTACTACTACTACTACTACTACTACTACTACTACTACTACTACTACTACTACTACTACTACTACTACTACTACTACTACTACTACTACTACTACTACTACTACTACTACTACTACTACTACTACTACTACTACTACTTCTACTACTATGTCAACTACAACTAATACTACTACTACAACTACTACTACTACTGTTGCTACTACTACTACTATTACTACTTGTACTACTGCTACTTCTATGTGGACAATATATTTCATATGTTCGATGCCCAGCAGATTTGCCCACCATTATATAATTTACACACAATATATGTCTACCGCATTCTAACAACACACTACAATTGTTTGTGGTTTAGTAAGCTTCAAGATGTGTTTACAAAAAGAGGTTCTAACAGTTTCGATTGCTTGTACGTACACAGTTTAACATATTTTGGATCTGTAACCAAGAATTGGTTTCTTGGAATCATCGAATTTGAATATTTCGAGAAGCTGGAAGTACCAAAATGGCTTTTGACAGGTATTTCTTGAGAATACAGTAGTTTGTGCTTGGTCAGCTAGATAATTGAGTGCCAATATCCATGATAATGAAGGGGTAAACATTTGGCCCATATACTTGTATACTAGTATTGTTTTGACTCTTTTTACGCCGAAAATAGCCACGTTCGGTGCTTTTTAGTACTCCTACATTACGAAATAAAATTATCTCAGCTTTATTTAGATTAATTTCAATCTCTGAGTTCTGACCGAATATATCAATTTAATACATTGATGCTTGTATTTTTTGCTTTGTTTTTATGTGCAATTTGCAATACCGTCAGAGATCATCAACACCACATACACATTCAAAATTAACCGATATTTCATACAATCTTTTGTTAAAAAAAACCCATCAACAATCAGTGTTCCTTATAGAAATAGCCAAAATTGCAACGCTAGACGTGATTTGGTAACGTAGATTTAACGACATACAAAATGATCGTTTTTAATTTTTGTGTCACAATATTATCCGTGTGAATGGTCTTTGAAGATATCCGAACATTAACGAGAAAGCGCGAAATCGGCATCGGACAGCGTCGGAAACACCACATAGTTCTCATGACCTGCCCAAAGTCAATCTCGCGTTTTTCTGTGTGTTAACTTTACTTTTCGAACTTTTTAAAGAAATTTTCGTTTTTGTTGAGTGTTCATGGGCTTTTAAACAAATGATGTCGGGAATTTTATTCATGACAAGAAAATCCGAACCACAGTTTTCACGCAGACATTAAGATAACTCGTCAATAAAGAGGCACTTTTAAGCGGGATTTTAAGTTCGTATACATAGCTTTTAGAACATTCAGAAATAGACCATGTAAGCCTTTTCTTTCAGGACATTTAAACAATTTAAAATGGTTTGTGGAATGATTTTGTTTTTAAATCTACATATAAACGATACAATATTCATTAGTTTTCGATGCATATTTTTGGATCATAGCTTGGAGGAAAAAATATTGTTAACTGTCGAGTACCCTCGTCTGGAGCCAGCTTGCGATTCGTCGATTTTATTATAGTTCTCGGCCCAATAGTATAAACGATTTTATTATTATCGTCGATTTTATTATTGTTCTTGGTATTAACGAATATTGATCTTTTCAGAACATGCTTTGTACTTTGAACATTAGTATTTCCCTCTTCACAAATAGGACGTTTTATGCTGGTTCCCTACACATCGGGAATATTGCTTGAATCTAGAGTTTTGTTAAAGAACATACATAGACACGATGTGATTTCGCTCGAAGTATACTTCCGCGCGAATACCATCAACACTACAACGTTAGCTGCTGGTCAGTTCAACTTCTTGCTCGACATATTGTTCATTAAGTTCGTATGATGATCGATCAATTCATCAATAAATTATGTATTTATATAATTGTGGATTTCCACAGCATCTGTGTCATAAAGAAGTTTACTTAAATGTTTATACCATTCGTCAGTCGAATTAGTTGAATGCATACGCGATTTAATATTAGTACGTTTGATTTTCCTCCAGAACATAGACACATTGTTTCTTACATCATGTAGTTGTTTTCTTTCACGTAGTTGTGTTCATAAAAAAGTTTACTAAATTTTTTATACCATTCGTCAGTCGTAACATTTGAATGCATACCCGATTTAATATTAGTACGCTTGATTTTCCTCCAGAACATAGACGCATTGTTTCTTACATCATGTAGTTGTGTTCTTTCACCACGCTGATCAACCCCCATAACTTTTGACCCAGGGTTCAGATCCAAAATTCCAAATAGTGCACTGCCGCACATATGCTCATAGCTACCATGTGTTTAAGTTTCAAAGTTCTAATGCAAATAGCGTAGGAGGAGATAGTGGCCAGGAAGGACGGACAGACGGAGGAGATAACCACATAATCCCCCCCGCTCCAATAAGGTGATGACAAAAAAGAATCAAAGTACTGACAGTACTGGTGTGACGATGCTTTTAAAGATGATGGATATACAAGCATCAATTTAAGTTTATGTTAATCACCACAATTGTGTATTTGGATAGGAAAACAAAATTTGGTACGAAAAAAAATTGGGTACGAAAAAAAATGGGTACAACAAATTTTGGGTACGAAAAATAAGTCGGAGGTACGGGGAAGTAGTAACCGTGAAGCTCTCGATAAATTTGAAAGAGGACGGGTACCAAGCTGCTTTTACCTTTATCAATGGCCCTGGGGTGGGTAATGTGGACATGGATGGTCGAGATCGACCGAGTTGTCATAAGAGATGTTCAGTATTAATTTGAAGTCAATTGGTGAATAAATGAAGAAGTAATGTTAGAACAAAATTTCGGGCACCACCCCAGCCCCCATTGTCCACTATCTTCTCCTACACTATTAACACTAGAACCTTGAAACTTACACACATGGTAGCTATGAGCATTTGTGCGACGGTGCACTATTTTGAATTTTAGCTGACGCCTGGGTCAAAAGTTATTATCATGTGCGTCGCATGTTGTAAGTAAAACAAATGTGTTGTATCAATTTTACCCATTTATTTACCCATAACCTTTGACCCAGGGGTAAAATCGAAATTCCAAATAGCTCATTATCGCACATATGCTCATAGCTACCATGTGTATAAGTTTCAAGGATCTTGTGCTACTAGTGTAGGAGGAGATAGTGGCCAAGACCGAAGGACAGGGAGCGGAGATAAATACAATATCCCCATGCTTTTAAAAGCGACAACGACACGAACACAGAAACGAGTTTCGAGATGAGCACCAAAAAATCGTTACCACCAAATCAGAATGAAGTCTCAGCGCGACGAAGAAATTCGGCATGTCTTTAGAAGTTCAGCTGGGTTACCGTTTGTGTTAGACGCGGGATTGACGGCCGAGTGGTCCCTCAGTGCAGAAGCCAGATACGCCCAATATTCATCGGAAACACACGAAGAATCTTGGAAATGGCCGATGAAATGTCCACCTAAAAGCAAAATTCTTCAAAAGGCTTCACTGTATTCCGACGTAATAAGCACATGATACGAGGCAGTTCTGAAGTTTCGTTTCGATAACGGCAAGGCCATTCGGTACACTGTGACAGGAGTGTATAACGGCCTAAGCGCAAGGGGTGGAAACATCTCCATCCAACAGCTTGAAGCCAGTCTGTCTGAAAAAGTTGTTCGCTGCACAATGTCTATTATATAAACTTAATAGTTTCAAGGGTTAAACCAAGGATTGTTATCGTTTAATCTAACATTTTAACACTGCATCGAGTTATGTATGGAAGCGTTTGCAGTGTGTCGTTTTAATCAATATAATAACATAATCATTACATATTAATTATAATTTTGAAGGAACGAACATTAAAACAAGTTAAACAAATAGCACATACTCAAACACACGCAAACACACGAACAAGCACGCACGCACTTACACACATACGCACGCACACACACACACGCACACACACGCACACACATATATATATATATATAATCCATATATACATATACATATATATATATATATATGTACGCACAAAATAAATTAAAATAATATTCTCAACACATGCAGAGTATGTATTTACCTGAATATAGTTTATCAAGTGTCTTGCATTTCTTGTTTATCAAAATTATAATTAATTTCAAAATGTATCTCTCATATTATATATTGTACACTTTAATATACGCATGTTGTTGTAGCCATGTATTCGGAACTTTTGCACGTTGTATTACTGCCTCTTCCAGAGATGCATTCCGAATATCTGAAACGTGTACTATATGATGCTAGATTCTGAAATCAACACTAGGGGATTTAGCTGAAACTTGTAATAATTTCATTTTGTGTCTAAAAAGTTGTACATCCGTTGCTCTGGTGTATATGATCCATTGAGTAATACAATTTCAATGTATTCGGATGATGAAGCGTTTTGATTAAACATTCTTGGACATGATTCGGATATTCCCTTGACGTAGTTGGATATTATGAACAATCACAAGTCTATATCATCAATGGTTTAAAAAGAGGAATTGTGTAGCTCAACAAGATCGACCTGGTTTCCGTGAACTTAATCAGCATAACTCATGCGTTTGCATTGTTTCCCGTATGTCTGTTTTTTTCTTGCTCGTGTTGCACGAGTTTTTCGAAGCCATGGCCGTATACCTGGCGATGGCCGCTTCATTCAATTTAAATCGTTGCCAGAACGGTTACAAAGCTTTTCATTGTAGCAGTTTTTGAATATATTCATGCATAGGGGTCAGTGCCGTGTTAAAATTGGTGAGCTATGACTTTATACTCAAGGCCGCCTGTATCCGGATAATCATAACGCGGTTTATAATCCCAAGCGCAGTTCAACAGGAAGGTAACAGAAGGAATTCGTTGAATTAAAATTAACGCACCGAAACATGTTTTTCAACATCGTATATTGTTAGTTAAATAAACATGTTTGTGAAAATAAATTATCATATCAAAGTGTACATGTTAAAACTACACACAAGTTACATTTCATCAAATAAATGAGTCATGTAAGGCAAAACTCTCTTTAAAATATTAACATATTGTATTTACAGTTGAGACTCTTGTTGTTTTTCTCTTTTTAAGCGATAATGATAGGGTGAGCATAGGGTGAGCATTGTTCTTCACCATTTAATCATTTAAATGTGTTAAAGTTGGAGACTTAAGTAGGCAATTGCGCCGAGGCGGTATATATTCTACCATATAATAGCCGAAATAAAGAATGTGCAAAACAGTACGGTATGTTTTGAGTCGATTGTTATATTGCAAAGAACTTTTTTCGTAATCAATTTATCTTTTAATTTTATTGAAATGCCATCGTTTATATGTTAACGAAATGTTTTGATTCTGCGATGTTAACATCGCCCCCTAGTTCAATAACATATTAGTAATCAGAACTACTCAAGAACACACCGTTTCTCCTTGTAGACAACGACACATATTGGGCTTTTTGCGGTACTTATCGCTTAGAACAAAACAACGGTTGATAATGCACTTGCTAGGTTTTATGCAATTTACCGGTAATTTACTTCATGTATGACGATAATGTTTTGTGCAGTAAAATGGTTTAAGGATCCAATCGTCCGTGTTCCTAATATTCGCACTCAGACCATCGTTTGCACGACTGCCGGGGACATACTTATTAAACATCGCAAGACAAAGTTGATTTACTTCTTGGATTTTGCTGTCAAGAACTAGTTATAATAAATATTTTTCACAAAAACGGTTGGAATCGGCAAAAATAATTTCCCATTTCGAAGAATGTTACTGAACCTTACAATTGAATATGATCTTCAATTGATAATGTTCGCGTATAACATTTACAAGGAGCTGGTGTTTTTTGTTTAAACGGTTTCCGAGCTTAATACACCAACGATGAGTTGCCTGTTATACTGTTAGTTAGCTGTTATTTGCTTAAAGCTGAACACTTTCTGTTGTATTCAAATATACACCGTCAATATTGTTAATAAATCACTGTTAATAATGCAGCAAATGTGTTTTCTTAGCTAAGAAATTCGCTGTTTGAACATAATTTACCTACCGTGTGTTTATGGAACTAATTTTATACGCCGAATATCGTTTTAAAATATATATTTCATCAGAAGACATTTCTTGTTCGTAAAATGCGGCTTGCAAAATGGTATCAATATTTTTGCTACGATATGATATGGTGACCTAGCTTTGTGACACACATGGCCTAGATCCAAACTTGTCCTAGATATTGTCAAGATAAAAAGAGTATCACAGTTTTATCAAAATAAGATGAAACACGTGGGTATCTAGACTTGTAACGAGATACAGATTAACGTAACACAGCACAGACGAACAACGATCAACGATGGATATAGGATGACCACAATATCTCACTAAGAGCACTTCGCGCCCAATTAAGCTTATACAAACACAATGCAATGGCTGTTTAATATCCGCAACTGTTAACATTTACGTTCCTTTCCAGGGAACGTTAACCGTTAACGGATCATGTTATGGCTAATACATGTTTTCCTTACTTTCGACAAAAGTAGCTAACGTTTGAAATATTCGAAAATGAACCCTTTCAATTTCGACAATCGAGTTATGATCATCATACATTAATAGACATTATTTTCAGTAAAAAATTGTAAACTTGTCCTGGTAAAATTTAAAGTCGAAAATAAGCTCCTTAACAACATTAATGAATGTGATGCAATAGTTCAATTAATAACAAGTATTTCGAAAGTGTTCTAGTTAGGTGATACTTCACCAAGTCAAGGTGGCGACATGAATGGAAATACATTTTCCTAATAGGTTATTTATCTTGCAAAGCAATATAATAGTTCAAGGTTTAATAATGTCGCTTGAATGGAATTACCATTTTTATACATATGATTCTTAATATTTAATCAGCTTAACTTGTTTTATTAGTAGTTCAATTTTGCAGCAGCCCTCTCATTAATAGTTTTATTATTATTTTACAGTACTGCCACTGGATTTTGTTCACGTCATTGTGTCTTCGCTTGTCAATTACGTTATAACTCTTTCTCTGTTCCTTGGTACATGGATTTTTTGACGTCATACGATCAACAGTCCAGTTGTAATCTACTTGCATAGGTCATTGGGTTTATAACGTTCAATTTTATTTATATGTTCTCTCTGATAGGCGTTTCTTGTTTGATTTAATTATTATTATTTTATTTTTTAGCAGTCACATAATCAACCAAGCAATGTAATATGGAATTTTTACACCCATTATTGCAGCTTCTTCCTGTATTTGCGCGATGATTATCTGAAATATTAACTTAATGACGCTATATTCTTAAATCTTTTTCTATAAAGAAGAAATGTAGTTGACACTTGTTTGTAGTTTCATTTGATCGTTCGTCAAAAAGTAGTAAATCTGTTGCTCTGGTATCTTCAATACCATTGAGTAATTAAATTGTGATTAAATTGAATGCGTTTTAATTCCCTTTTAATATTGTTCAATTTGAGTTACAATGCTATGACGTTAAATTTTATTTACACTCAAATGTATTATGAATATTGCTTGGCCAAGTCTGAGGTTGAGGGTTAGGGTAACCCTATAACCGGTTTAAGCCCCCAATGCTTTGCATTGACCGTTCCAAGGCGGTGACCCCAGCTTTATTCATATTTTGTGTTTATGTTGGTTTGTATTGTGCTGTATTGTACTGTTTGGGCAATCGGTCACTTGCCTTAAATAAAGGACCAACTAATTGTTTATAATGAGAATTCACTACTGCTCCAGCAGCTGGAGTTTCACTTCTTTATATTGCTAAATTAACATTAATAAAGATATAAAAAAATAGAAAATATTTCGTAACTATATTTATAAGTTATCAACTAGAATGACTCTAAGCCTTTACCTAACGACATATTAATTGGTTTGGGATAAATGGGTTTGTGGCAACACAAGATAACAAAATAATAATGTAGATTTTTTATGAAGCTCAAGCGTTGTCTAGCCTTCTGGGCGCTGTGAGACTTTTACAAATTATGATATCATCTTATAATAACTCTTATTTACCACAATTATTTTTAAGCTTTTTAGATTGACGCATGGTGGTCTGAAAATGTCAGTTTAAAATTCAGCGGCGTTTCAGGGTATTATCGTGTCGGGAAGTTTTTATAGTATGTCTCAAAATGTGGCTAACAGTTTACCAATGTATCAAATTCACACACAATCAATGTTAATAACATACATGCTTAATAATGTAGAAATCTCAAATTGACTATCTGCAAAGCAGTCATTGACTAACTCACAAAATTACAATATTAAACAAAAGAAATCCGCATACATATGGATTCAGTTACTTCATGGGAGCATTTATAATAAGAAGGTCAACACAGAATTAAAATTGTTGTCCCTAAATGTTAACAAACCATTTGTTTTTTAACACTTTCAAGCTTGAATTATTGAACGCATACTAGCATGTATATTACTATTCTAGAATTTACACTAAGTATTAAGAAATCAAACCAAGTTTATATAACACGAATGCGAAAACAAGTGAGTTTATAATGGGTAAGTGGATTGGCCCATTATTTGACGGATTGTAATTAGATGTGTCTATCTTTTCTCACGAACATTTATTTTCTCGTCAACAGTGAAACGAAAAATGCTATCACTAACGGAGATGCAAAATAACCGTTAAGCCCAAACTGCTTCATTGCGACTATAAATTGTATAAAAATACGTGTTGATTTTCATTTTAAATGTGACCTTGTAAAATGCTATCAAATTTGTAATGAAATGCAGGCTCCTACCCGGCCAATAAACACGTTAGCGCGATAAAACGTTAAATGTCATTTTTAAATCTTCTTGATCTTTTCTACTCTGTCCCCAAATAAAACTATTGAAATAAAAATATTTTAAACTACCGAATACCTTTTTTCTTCTCAAATTGTTAAATTAAAAACACAGTTGTTTTCAACAGTAATTTCAATTTTAAACTGCTCACGAAAAATGCATTCCCCTAATAAAAACTCGCCAGAATTAAGTACACAGGTTAGTATTTATTACGGGATTTTTCTACTGAAAAAAAACTTACTTACATACAAATCGCATATGTTCCCCAACCAAAACAACTATCATCGTATGTTTTGCTCTCATATCAAATAGATCTTAACCTTGGTCATTGACTTCCGATATGACTTTTGGAACATGTGTAACATGGAAGAACAAAGCACTAGAACACGACAACTGCATAACCTTACTTGTCAGGGGGACATGTCGGACACTATGTGCGCCATCGTGGACAGTAAATACCTTAAATGTGGTCTGCCAAATGTTTATAGTTCTTTCTTTAACCATAGTACAAACCACCTACTCTCTAATAATGTGTCACTACTAAGACACCCGGAAAGCAAAGTAAACCTTTGCCACATCTTTACCCAATTCCAAATTCAAACAACAAGAACAACATAAACACAGAAGTAAACACATCAAAACACCTCATACGATTATTTGCATACATGACTAAAAATTAAAGAATAAAAAAAAACAGAGGTAGACCTTTCAATAGAATGTAATTGACTTAATTATATTTGGAATGGAAACTTCGTTGGATCCAAATGTATCTAAATATTAATAATTTGCCCCTGATAATTGATGAGTGATAAGTTGGTTTATTATTCCTTATTCAAGCTTAACGTATTTGATATCGGGGTTTAAACAAAAAAATGCATACCGTTCTTAAGTAAATCAAAACAAAATAACTCGAATACATTTACTTTATGTACTACGTTACATGTTCATGTTTTTTCCTCGCGCTTGCATAGGATTTCTTGTTGAAATCGAGCCGATATTTTCTAATTCGAATACCAACTTCACATCCACAAAACCTAAAGAATATAACATTATTTTATATGTATGTATTGTAAAAGTGCCATCTTGTACATTTCAACATGTCTGTTTTTATTTATAATCCAGTTCCTTTTTCGCGGCTGAATAAGGAAAAAGGAATCAGTTCCTTGTTTCTTATTTAAGCCGAATAAGGAACTGGCATTTACTTACTTAAACATCAACGAAAATGATCCAAAGTTAACCACATATAAATTAACATTATTATATATAGGTTGTATATTTAAATACTAATTGAAATACATTTCTAGTTAGTTTAAAGTAATGATAATCCAGTTCCAAATTCATTTTGAATACGGAATAAGGAACTGGTTCCTTATTCCTCATTCAAATCGAATAAGAAACTGGCATATTCTTTCTATAAATTATAAATCAAAATGCACCAACGAGACGAATACATCAACGAAAATTATTGTAAATGTAGGAAGGGTATACAAATATTCATTGCAGTGCATTTCTACTTTGTTGTATTTAATTTAACATAGTTCCTTATTCGATTTGAATAAGGAATAAGGTACCGGTTCCTTATTCAGTATTCAAATCGAATAAGGAACTATGTTAAATTAAGGAACTGGCATTTTCTTACTTAACAAATAAATGAATAAAGAGACGCATAAATCAAGGAAAATCCCTGTAAATGTAGGTTGGGAAAAAAATATGTATTAATTACAGTAGATTTCTTTTTAGTATTCTTTTGTGATGATAACATAGTGCCGTTTTCGCGGCTGAATAAGGAAAGCGCCACCAGCTTCAATATCTAAACATATCACTTATAACTACCGAGAACGTTGTAATTGTGTCGGTACCCACGACTTTTTATCTTGCGCTAATGTCGAAGGTCGCCAGATGTAACGTAGGCATCAGGTATGTGAAGTTGACTGTTAGATGTTAGCTCTTCATTAGCTGTTTACAAAAGAAATGCATAGCTATGCATTGGGTGTTTGTCAGATGTCAAAAAGCAAAACACAGCTATGCTCCAGATCTTAACCAGCTTTACATGACATTACAATTGGCAGGTTTTCAAAGAAGCTTTCAAGAAGCATAATGCATAGCTGTGCACTGGGTGTTCGATAAAGTTTCAAATTACAAGGAACAGCTCCTCACCGGATCTTCGAATGATATAATGTTGTTTGCTGCCGTAAAAAAACAGGACTTTCAAGCATCACAATGCATAGCTATACACTAGGCGTTCGATACGTTTTTAAATAACAATGAAGAGCTGTTCACCAGGTGTTCGCCAGGTATTTAAATAAGAAAATTGTGATTATCGCCGTATTGAGCAGTGCTTTTAAGTAGCGTAATGCATAGCTGTGCACTGGTTGTTCGACAGGATTTAAATTTAAAATGAAGAGCTCTTCACCAGGTGTTCGACAGGAATTCGAATAATAAAATGTTTTTTGCGGCCGTATAAAGTCGGATTTTCAAGCATCATAATGTATAGCTATGCACCAGGTACTCGATACGTTTTAAATTTACAATGAAGAGCTGTTAACCAGGTGTTTACTAGGTATTCACGTAAAATGGTGATTACCGCCATATTGAGCAGTGCTTTCAAGTAGCGTAACGCATAGCTGTGCACTGGGTGTTCGATATGGTTTTGGATCAAAATGAAGAGCTCTTCACCAGGTGTACGTGTTTTACATCTGTCAGCGTTCTGGAAGTGCAATTGTGCGTTTTGTTTAAATGAAATAATTCATATTTCGAAGGGTATCAAGGTGTTTGTGCGGTCACACAGTCTAGATATTGTCCGCGTCTGTTTTAGCGAAATAAGAACTATCTTTAAAAAGTAAGTATTCGATCGTGACTCGGTGTATGCAATAATTGTCATTCACAGAATGCAAGTACATTAAGATATATGCATGGCTATTGAAACCAATATACATAATACATTTGAAAACATGCGCACATAATACTGTAAGTTCTAATTAAACGTTCATGCATCGAACAAACCATGATATTCATTTACAGTAGGATTTATTAAGGTATTGCCGGTTTTTTAATCATTTTGAATCCAAATATTGTGCTCGCCTTTAACGCATGATGACATACAACCCACGCGACATAACAACCCGTGGGCAAACGTAATCATTTGACGATCTTATTTAATTTTACGATTTGGCGACATTTAATTAAATCAAAAAGTCTAATTCATCTTGCCAAAACCCACCACTTTAAAGGAAAGTAAAAAATCAAATAAATTTATCAGAGACACCTACACTGTTTCGTTTGAAAATACAATATATAATTATATGAATTTTTTGTTAAGCCTATCAATTTCAAGGAAAGTAAACAAAAGCATTTCGTGGAGTCACGTACACATTTTCGTTTGAAAATACATATATCAATGTAAAGCGATCTTTGTATAAGCGCGAATACGTTAACTCCGGCCCACACATCTGAAACATCCTGCTCACATGATTTCGCCCCACGAACATAAACATTGAATTAACATTAGCAAAAACAAACCAAAACTTCGTTCGATACATAAAATTGGTTTATGATGAAAAAAAGAAACATGATCTTCAATTTAACGTATTTAAGATATTTTAAAACTAATTGGAGAAAATTGTTTGGCCGTATATAGTGTACGTTTTTTTTTTATAAATATATTGAATTTACAATTTGTGACATTTTACTTTTCTATTCATGGGTTGGGGTTGATAAGAGAAATTGGTTCATAAGTTATATTATTGGTAACCTCTTATTGTTTAACACACACAATGCTGACGGTCCAAGCTGATAACTACTGGAAGATATACACTGATGGAACTTCGAGAGCAACTCTTTCGGTTTTCATTACTTCATAAAAATTCATCAACGGATCTATTGATATTAGGTAATTTTTATTGTATATTTTCGTTTTGGGCTAAATTCTGAGAATCGTAATTGAAATGGCCTCAGTATGCCCAGACATTGCCCCTGTAGTCATAGTCGTAAGTATATAAATAAATAAATATATATATACAAATATATAAACGCATACATACACACACATACACACACATACGTGTCGACGGTGCAGACTGAGGACACATGATTTTTGCCCACCACCTCGGACACCACTTTGCAAGCATCTTATGACCTTCACCTTTTTTTACATATATAAAGTTGTTGATTTCCATCCTATCCAGCTAGTTATATTTTGTGTAAACTATAAGAACAAAATATTTAATTTTACAGCTAAATGGGGAGTTGCTTGATACACTTCACACTGAGGACAGACCTATCAGAGAGGACAGACCAACCACTGAGGGCAACTTAAACACAGCCAGTGAAGACCTCACACACCATTGGCTGAGGAAATCACACACAAAGCTATTTTAATAATAAAAATTGTCTTTATATGAAAATGTATTATTTATCACTGTCTGTCATATTATTTTTATAATAAGTAAATCAGAATCACATCAATTTCAGTCCCCTTATTTTAGTTAGAAAGTGTCTCAAGTATGAACGCAATAGCTTTGATACTTTAGATATAAAGTGGACCTTAACACAAAACTTAACCAATTTTTCAATTTTCTTAGTATAAAAAGGGAACATCAATCTTACACAATTTTTAATACATTTGTCTGCTCTTGTTTATAGATTAAGGTCATGTTGCTAAAGAAGTATGCAAAATATAAAAGTAATATGGCAAGTGACATAGAAAATAGTTGAAGTGGTACGCAAACTTTAACATAGATTTATCAATAATATGCATATTCTAAGTGGAAAAATGGCAATAAGTCTTACAAAACGCTTAATACAGTTATCTGATCTTGTTTATAGATTGGGGACATGTTGGTAAAAAAGTGTGCAAAATATAAAAGCAATATGTCAAGGGACATAGAGAATATTAGAAGTGGTACGCAAACTTTAACATTCCAACGCTCACGCTCACGCCGACGCCGGGGTGAGAAGGATAGCTCCACTATATATTTTATATATATATAATAGTCTAGCTAAAAACATTTGAGAGGGAACGCAAATTTTAACATAATTTTATCAATATTATGCATATTCTCAGTGGAAAAAAGCCATAATTCTTACAAAATGCTTGATACAGTTGTCTGCTCTTGTTTATAGATTTGGGTCATGTTGGTAAAGAAGTATGCAAAATATAAAAGCAATATGTCAAGGAACATAGAGAAAATATTTGAGATGGTACCCAAACTCTGACATTCCAACGCTCACTTACGCTCACACGTACGCTTACGCTAACGCCGACGCCGGGGTGAGTAGGATAGCTCCACTATATTTATTTCATATATAATAGTCAAGCTAAAAATATTTGAGGTGGTACGCAAACTTTAACATAGATTTATCAATAATATGCATATTACAAGGGGAAAAAGGGCCATAGTTCTTTCAAAATGCTTGAAACAGTTGTCTGCTCTTGTTTATAGATTTGGGTCATGTTGGATAAGAAGTATGCAAATTATAAAAGCAATATGTCAAGGGACAAACAAATATTTGAGGTGCTACCCAAACTTTAACACAGATTTATCAATAAAATGTATATTCTTAGTGGAAGAAGCGCCATAATTGTTACAAAATCCTTGATACAGTTGTCTGCTCTTGTTTATAGATTGGAGCCATGTTGGCAAAGAAGTATGAAAAATATAAAAGCAATATGTCAAGGGACATATTTGAGGTGGTACGCAAACTTTAACATTCCAACGCTCACGCTCACGCCGACGCCGGGGTAAGTAGGATAGTTCCACTATATATATTTCATATATAATAGTCGAGCTAAAAATGACTTGATTACCGATTTGGAACTGTTAATTCACAACATTTTGGGTTGAAACCGGTTTAACGACCAACCTATGACGTTTAGCTATTGCAAAGAGGGCTACTACATAGAAAAACTCTCGTATGCATACCTAACGTTAAGACATCAAAAACTTGATAAGCGCACAACACCATCAGTCTACCTTGTTTTGGGCCAATTGTAACTGCAGAATTTTCCGTGGGAAAATATGGATAGAAGTTCTTCAACCGCCCCTTCCAAACTGTTAAAGGCATTTTTAATTTGCGCTGTTTGTCTCAAAGTGATATGTTCTGCTGTTGATGACAATGTCGTGAACTAAACAGCAATTGGCGAAAAGAAACGTCAGGACCAAAAGAGACACCATATTTAGCGAAAGATAAAGTCACTCGGTGTAACCAGAGGATACATTGTGCAGGACATTCTTAGATGACTTCGCATGTATGCAAATAACATACTGGGAACATTGATAAAGCTAGTTTGAAAGTGAAATAGTAAAATAGGACCTAGTTGCGAATAGAACACCGTAAGGCGTTTAATGAATCGCCCTATTATGATACAAACACTGCATCAAATACGGTTTTAACGCGTTGCCATACGGACTAGCAAGGATTCATTCAACCCATACAAAAGTCACGCTGAGATAGAAAACTCAAAAGTATTAAGGTGTTCAAAACGGAGGATAATTTCATTTAGATTTTTATTCATGGCTTTACACGTAATTCGGCTTCATTGAAATCGCCTACAAAAGCGATATAATATAAGTAACACACAAGGTTTTTGGTCTATACAGGCTCTTTGTAATCCATTCTGTCTGAAATCCTTAGACCTGTTTACAAGCTTATAGTTGAAATATTAGCGTAATGAAATCGTATTTTATACTAGTTTGCGCCTATTCAAGGCGGTGTATTCATCCAATTGAATATTTAATTAATTGCAAAGGCTAAACGCTGGAAATGCAGGGGTTGACAAATCGCCTTCGCACGCACGGCTAGATACTATTTTAATGACGTTAAAGCATTCATAACTTTCTATTTATGGAAAAGATACGTTTTGTAATGAAAAGTGCATCTGACTGTACGAGATGCAGTCAATTGCAAAAGTTCATTTTTAGCAGCCAAATGTCTGTCCACGAAATAACGCGTTCAATTTATGTTCATAACATACACACACACCCACTAGCACACGCACACACACGCACGCGCGCACGCAAGCACGCAAGCACGCATACACGCACGCAGGCGCATGTTGCAGACACACTTAGGAAACAGTTGATAACCACTAAAGGAATGGGCGCGATCGCGAAATAGCTTTTCATCCAGAAGAGAAAGAGAACGTTTTACAAATAGGCACTTCTTTCGACAATCACCACATGAAGCAAATATCTTAGTGTTTTTTTTACCATAAATGAGCCAAACGTGTGTAAATTAGCATACACAACCAGGCATACGCGCATGCTCACAACGTCCACAGACGCAACTCTTTCTAAGTGCACTTTGAAAAAAAAACACGTTTAATTTTATTAGAAGAAAATGTGTTGGATTCGGACGAATATCGATTTTTATTCACTCGTGATCATAGATAACATTTTCTATGATCGTTCGTGAATGACAATCGTGAATAACAGTCGATATTTTACCGAAACCAACGCTTATCCTCTATGAAATAGCTGTCATCGAACCCGGACCACGTTAGCGATAACGTACAGTACTCTGCCGATTGTAAACGCCGTCTTAGTACTGCACATATTTTCCAAATTATCGACGAAGAATTTAAGAAATCAATTAGTTTTTTTTCACAATACAGCATAACAAATAGTTTTTTAGATATTTACAAAGTCGCCAAAAAAATCGCGTTCGGCCTCAACTTCATATTTATAATACACAGCATTCAAACGTTCATCATGTGTGGAAAAGCAAATGGTGTTTCAAGCAAATAAAAAGCTCATGTGGATAATCGTCATCCATGTGTGAGTTTCTTCTTTTGCGTTTATATGAAAGTTAGATAAACCTTAACGTTAATATACATATATATGATGTTTGATAATTTTTATGAGCTTGTTTTATGAGGTCATCCATTTCTCAATCACATGTGTAAAAACGTATAACGAACTTTCTTTTATTAAATTATTTAATGTGTTACATATGTGTTTGGTCTTAAAGTTGTGTTGTTTGTTACAATGTCTGACATAAGACTTCAGATTTGAGCATTGTTGGAGAATTTATTTTAATTAGTGACTGGCAAATACAAGTGTCGTCCCTGACTAGACTGTGCGAACTGCACGTGCATAAGGCCCCGTTTTCAAAGAGCGCAGCTCAGTTATCTCAAAACGGTATCTGTAACAGTAATTTACACTGTCGAACGTTGCCTGTTGCAGATTTTGTATACCTTGTGTGTTTCACATAATGTCGTAACGTCTCCATTTTATTTGAGAGTGGAATACGCTGTGTCCCAGTTGCATGTCTTGCCACGCAAATATTGCAGATCCCGTAGTGAGGATGCAGAATGTTATATCTTGCAATTTCACAGAATGTCGTAACATCTTCATGTATTTGAGAGTATAGTTCATTACGTCTTCATATTGTTTGAGAGTGCTGTACGCCGAGCCCAAGTTGCATGTCGTGTACCTTATAACTTACACCACGCGTATTACAGAGCCCCAAGTCAAGATGCGTCAGGCCACGAACATGGAGGTGATACAGGAGAAGGAATTCTCGCCCGTTGGACCGAGCACCATGATCAACCACTTGCTACAGATCAGCGCAGCCACACGGGAGAGGCGGGTGATAAGCTTGTTTGTAGAATCTACATTAATTTTATGTTTTTTTATTTAATGGGAATTGAAGTAAAGTGGGATTTGAATTACACATGGGAAATTAATTAAAAATGTAAACTGAAGAAAATTGGGATTTAAAGGAAATTGAAGACGTATGGGAATTGAAGTCCAATGGACATTGAAGTCCAATCGGAATGGGGGAATGGTGGTAGAATGGGAATTGGAGTCAAATATAAAATTAAGTTAAATGGGAAGTGAAGTAAAAAGGGAATTGTAGTAATATCCTACAGGCCCTTAAACTTATAATGTCGTGTTCTTTGTTTAAATAACGAGTAAACATAACAATTACTTGAGCAGGGGTTTCAATGTATTTTCAGTATTTTGCATGTCAGCTCTACGCTTTTGTAAGGAACAATTTTCAAGATGAACTGAAAAATACACTTAGCCGTGTGTCTTTATGTCAGAACCATCACACTTTAGTGTTCTTATTTGAATTAATTATTGAATAGGAAATCCTAAATGGGTATCTACGTAGATGGATGTTATTATTTAGCACTAGTCGTATTGTCAATGAACAATTGTTTGGTTTGTTACATGTTTTAGAATGAGCAGTGTAACCATAAAGAACATCAATAAGCACGATTAATTATAAATAGATGTTTATTGGTCACATCTTTTCTCAATAAACAGATTCTCAAGGGATGCTTGCATTTTCCCGTAAGATTGCCATTTAGATATTTATGTGTACAACTATCTAGGAAAGATTTGTTTCGTTATAAACATGTCTTAGATGATCAACTAGTTTTTGTAAGATCGTTTAAACCTGGTTTTCAATGAGGAGGCGAGCAGCGTCAAGCAGGTGGTTTCCGGTCATCAATATATGTGGTTTTCATTGTCCAATCTTAATGAAACGTTTTATATATATATATAACAAGCATGCATGGAGATCTAACATATTCATGTTGGATGGAGGAGTTGTTGTGGATAAGCTTGTGGCTGCATTTGGGGTCATTGAAGTAGCTTGGGAGTCATTTTTAGTCCAGTCGGGGTAAAGTCAAGGTCACTGTTAAATAAGTAATAAACGGTTTATGCTCAATAATTTGATTTTGGAGACGGTGAGTTGATGTAGATAATATGAATATAGAGCATATATTTCGATTTGGAGCCAAGAGCGTTAAGGTCAATGTTAATAAAAATAGAAAAAAACTCTTTCAACTCATTGGCTCGAGTTTTGAATTTTTTCTGCATTAGAAGCTTACATGCTTTCCTGGCATTAAACAGAAAAATAACTTATACATAAATACCAAATATGACTCCTACTAAATACCAATACTGCTATATTTAAGTGGTTTGTGCAAATTAAAATTGACGCTCGGGTTACCATCCAATCTAACCGTTTAACACTCAAATGACTTCTCGCCGGCTGTTAACAACTTGGTAACGAAAATGCTATATATATATATATATATATATATATATATATATATATATATATGTATACATATATATGGGTGGATAGCTAGCTTTCAAACTAGCTAGATAACTTAATATCTATATAGCAAGATAGGTATGTAGATATAGATAGATGCATGAATGCATGGAGGCTTGGATGGATGTACAGAGGCTTGGATGGATGCATGGATGGATGCATGGATGAATGGATGGATGCATGGATGGATGCATGGATGGATGCATGCATGGATGCATGCATGGATGGATGCATGGATGGATGCATGAATGGATGCATTGATTGATGGATGGATTGATGAATGGATGGATGGACGGTTGGATGGATAGATGGATGGATGGATGGATGGATGGATGGATGAACGGACGGACTGTCGGATGGATGAGCGGATGAGTGGATGAGCGGGTTAGTTGGTGTGTGGTTCGTTGAGTTTGGATGGGTGGGAGGGCGGTAGGTTGGATGTGTTGGTGGCTGGGTGGGTGGCCTGGTGGGTTGCTGGCTGGGTGGGTTGTTTGAGTGGGTTGGGTGGTTGGTGGGAATGGACGAACACATATAATACAATTATGCCAATAACACATACAATAACACTGGTACAGCTCAAAAACTTAATTCTACATACCTCCTCAGAATCAGTTTAATTCTTGTGCGCCATCGTAAAAAAACAGGATCTTAACGCGCTTTAAATGCCATTTTGCAAGCCATAAATTTAAAGTCACAAGTCGTAAGGTGCCAATCAAAAGACACTGCAGGGCGTCAATATCATTTCATAACAGACTGTGGTTCTATTACAATGTATGCTTTTAAAACCATATATGATGTTATTTATTTTGTTTTGCTACTGGTATAGCATTATCGACGACTCGATATTGACGTTGTTTACCGATTTTAAATTTGAAGCTTAGGAGCCATTCAATGATATCGACTTAAAATAACGATTTATTACAGTTGCACCGTTTCTTATATAACATTGTTAAATCAAGTGCGTGACATGTTGTGTGTTTCTTTCACTTATACCTTTATTGTCCCCTACCGGATTCACCGGAGGGGACTTATGGTTTGCGCTCTGCCCGTACGTCAGTCCGTCAGTCAGGTTTTACTGGATCCTACGATAACTTGTTGGTTGCTATAGCAACAAATAGACTAAAAATACTGCTGAAAATGGTGGTTTTCTGGATCCTGCGATAATTTTAAAAGTTCTTAATATATTTTATGAGACTTAAAACATGGATAAATGGCATTATGGACATTTTGCACGTCATTTCAATTTGTTCCTAAGTCAAAAATTATGATTGCTATGGCAACAAAACAAAAAAAAATGACAATAGAGGTGCCGGTAGGGTACCATTAAGCTTGACAATAGCCTATTTCATATCGATATATAGACTTATTTGTTAATAAACGCATGTCGCAAATGACTCTACGCCAGGTAATGACTTTGATCCGACGCAGCGTAGCTGCTCTATAATTTGATTATCCCGCACTGCGCTAGACTATGGTGCATTACCCTTCACCTCACTAATGTACCACTCATTTTAATTGCAGCCCATTGCAAAGATTTAAAACTTGAAATAGTTATGCCATTGTCAGAGAATTGATCAAGAGAGACAATAATATTTGTAAAAATTTAACTTTTTTTTTCCAAATCATTAATTAAGCATAACCAGTAGAATGATAGTTCTAGATGTACCTTTAAAGATGATGATTTTTTTCTCGGGAAAAACGGGAGGACATTCCTGTAAAGATTTGAAGCCTCGTGTAGCGGCCCTTAAGATGTATTGTATCATCAACGATAGTTGTTAAATTTAGACCTTGTCAACATTTTCCATCACACATAACTGAACATGCTATTTATCAAGCCATTACACTTTAATATAATATCTACCATCGACGGCCAGTTTGTGCCCCTTTCTTTGAGTTCGCATCCTGCTTTACATCCTGTTGTGGTGTTCATTTTTGAAAAAAAAGCTTATACTATGGGATGTCCTTACAATTGACATCTGAATCTGTGACTACTCAGATAAAGTAAACATAGATATACATTGATGGGGACTCTTTACAAAGAGGCGATTGGCAAGTCTCCATATTTTTGTCATATATGATATTGCTTGTTGCTAAATACATTTTCTTTATAACTATGGTTAGCCGTAAGTTCCAAATCAGCATGCTTTACCAATGAAATATTTGAAAGGTTTTATGTTTAGACGCGTCTAGATTTATGTTGTTTTTACCAATTTTTATTTGACTATTCATTAATGAAATTTATTAGCAAGATGTTCTAACTAATTATAGGATTTTCGCTGGGCAGAAATTGCGCGCCACTTATCTTTTTATTAAAGTATGAAAGTGATTTAATTCTTCATCTGAGTAAAGACAATGGAAAAGTTTAATTTAAAAGCTTTTAAAAGAAAGTAGAAATATTGAGAGGTGTTAAATGCTGAAAACCCATACTTTGAGCAATATTGTAACATATTTATTTCAAAGCACAAATAATCAAAGCGACTATATACGATGTCAATGTCAACATATTATTCTTAAACCGACCCATAAATATGTCTGAGATAATTAAATTAATTACTTGAAACTCTTCATTTTGTACCATCAATCAATGATTGTTTACTTCAGTGAAACTTATAACGAGCTAGTTTACGCCGATAAGGACACGTTTCATCGTTCTGTTGTAGAACCAAAATTTGGTAAACGTGTCGTATAAAAGAATCTGCACATGCTAATATGGATATTCTAAAACTGTGCATATATTTCGTCAATGAAGGAGTTCTCTGTTATGAATAAAACTTATCATTCGTGTATTTTCTGGTACTACTTCTTCTGAACTTTTATTGTCGTTTTTAATTCATCAACGTTTTTACATGTTTTGAAAACAGTAATAATATCGTATATAATCGCTTTAATCAATCTTATTATTTCAGTACTAATGCTGACATTCTAGATTTACACCTAACTATTAATAGTAAAAACTTACACACTAGTATTTTACGACTAACGACATGATTTTGATTTTGACATTGTTAATTTTCTGTTTTTGAATGTTACTTTCGTTTGGCATATATTTATCCAATTATTTCGCTGTGCGAAGGCCAGTTCATGAGTTAAAGACTTCATCACACGTTACCTTTCTCTTCATAATAAATTATGACCACACTTATGTTATTTTACGACTTACGCAATAGGTTAACACGTATTTCACTAGTACACACTTTCGGCTTCAACAATTTTGTTTCATTGGTATTGTTCTTGAGTTAAGGAATCTCCTAATCCATCATTTTAAAGTAAAGTTATATGCGTATACCGAATGACAGCTTAAAACGTACATTACAATCTACTTCAGTCTTATTGATCACAATGATATTACTCTTTTAAACGTAATAACACTTATCTTTCTGTTTTAGATCTTCATTTTCTAACATTAGTTTTTCTATCTACATAACCTGGGTAATTAACGTTTAACTTAAATTAACGCTAACAATCAATTGAAGTAACCGCTATGATATCTGTCCTATAAGTATTAGTATTACTTTTTCAGGTACTATGTCTGCTAATGAGACACATGTGTACGACAATGTACCTATTCTAAGTGTATGTAGGCCCCCTAAAGACATTGTATGTATATGATGCGTACATTTTTATTTGTATTTATTAATACAACTAGAACATACTGTGTATGTGTCGTATGGTCTTATGAGCAAAAACAATATACGGACTTTTGCGGTTATTTGTTTTTTTTGTTGCCAGTACATTTCCACTCATTTATAATATAAACACTGAACTTCTACTTCTACCATTACTTGATTTCGCAGAGGATATGTCTTGCGCAATTCTAAAGTATTCGCTGTTTACTTACGGCTGTAATGTTTAATAGCAGATGTTAACTGTCAAGTGTATTAATAACTAAACGTATTAGCCAAGCTTTGTGAAAATACATGTGCACAAAGTGTCGTTCCAGATTAGCACCCCGAACAGGCTAATCATAGACGACACTTTTCGTTTAAACTAGATATTTGCTATGAAGAGAAATCTTTAAACAGAAAATATAAAACAATCGGACTGCACAGGCTGATCTGGGACGAAACTTTACGCACATGCATTATACCTCCTGTCACAGAGCACGGCTCATATGTAATTTTCGAGTGTTTCACTTTCTTTTAATATTAGTATTGTGTGTAACAAAGTTTTCTTTATAATCCAACACGTTACACGAGTAACATGAAGACAATAAACTATGCAGTGCCGCAGCTCGGCCAATTTCCTGTTGTTATCTCGGTCATAATATAAATATACACAATCGAATGTTTGTAAAAGACAATGCTTAACCACAATACACTTGCCAATAACATTTGCGATATATGAATACACATTTAAACATATACTTGTAAGTATAAAACAACACGCCAATCTTCAATTTCGTAAGTGAGAAACTCGGGTTTAATGCATGTTATTTGAGTATCATCCCAGATAAGGTTCTTGCAAAGTCTCATGAAACTAATCAGGAGGACACAATCCGCCTTTATGGAATTTTAGTATGGATGGAAGTCTCTTTTAAACACAGATCCAGTCTATGCGAAACGTTACGTCACTGATAAGCCTGTGTGGACTGCATATGCTAATCTACGACCGTACTTTACGCACATTCATCAAGCCCAGTTTTCACAAAGCACGGTTCAAACATATGTAACATTCGTCAAGCCCCAGCTATACATATAGCTTACCGACCGATCACACACGGCCAGTGGTGCTGGAAAATGTAGTTGTTCCTTCTGTAATCCAGGAACGCTTGTTCAACAAGTAGCCTTCACTCACAACAATTGCGCAATGTTGACATTGGTGTGGTCCCTACATGGACATATTTAGCGTGTTAACCACTAGGCATGTTCTTTTAGTCCATCCATGAAACTTGAAAGCACCTTCCTCCGAAAACTTTACACAAATTCGATTTAATATGTCTAAGCAATGCCATCAGTAACGTATTTTCTTTCTTGACTACGCACTTGCGCAGTTAAGTCATCAAATGACTAGTGATTACATATAACTTACAGACCTTTCACAAGTAAACTGAATTATTAAGACATAATTGGAACTGTTGTAACCACATGATTTGTGTTTGCACTTTACACGGTTTGTGCAAAACGCATTGCGAAACGTAAGTTACATTCAAAATGTAGTGCTTTTTATTTAACTTTATGTCATATTGAATATTTTTAGTTTATTAGTTTATAATTTTAAACTGAACATTATTGAATTTAAATCATTAAGAACCAAATATTGATATGAGTTAGATGCTTCAATGTATATCTGAGTGGACCAAATACCAGGACTTCGTAACATTCCTTGATATTTACGGTTACACAATGCAATAGGTCTCATACAACTTTGCATTGCCTTGCTACAGGCTTCAATAGATACAGTTATGCCCAATTAAAACAATACAACTACAGTACACAGAGCATATCGACGGGGCATTTACTGTTTTGTTCTGGCAACAATTAAACATATTGTAATAATTATCGCAATGTTTTCCTTGTATCAAAGATATCGAGCGCACTAAAACACTTTATCTAACAACAATAATTGTAAACAGAAAATACAGATCACACATGACGACAAGTAAGATGATCTGTACATATTAAAATTTGACATAACTCTGTCAAGCATCACCATACTTTGGCAGTGCTTTTATGTATATGTTATTTGTTATGAGTTCAATTTGTGCATTGTTTGTCCTTTCAAACTTGACGGAGATGAGTATAGTACATAATAATTTTTGTAAGTTAAGGTAATATGAAGTGTCATTGTATGACCTGAAGATATATATATATAGGTTCAGACATATGTTTATGTTAAGGGGAACTTATCACAGATTTTGGCATGTATTGAAGTGCGTCATTGAACGCTTTATATTGGTCTAAAAAAAGCTCCATTAAAAAAAACAAGAATAACATTGAAGAAAGCAAAAATATAGCCCACAACTGGGAGCGACACACTTACCCCTTGAGTACAAATCAATCGCGTAGACCACTCCACAATCCGTGCTTATACAATGAGTGCTGTATTGAAACTTAATATAAGCAATCCTAGTATCTAGTATCACAAAATATAACGACAACAACAGAACTTTCCAAATTATTCAATTATTTCGCGGTGCAACGCTTTATAATGTTCAGTGTTTTAAATCGTCAAAATATGTCTATAATGGATATTTAAGAGCATGGTAAATGTTCATTATTACTGTTTCCTCTTAAATATCGTAACTTTACCGAAAATTTGAAACTCTGAAACAGGTTTTTCCTTTTACGAAAACGTGAAAAGGCCCCTTTGAATATTTATTCCATATCACACAATTTATATTTTTGTCAAAAGGCATGTTTCAAATATGAAGAAGTTTTATTGGGATCGTCCTACAGGTTGTTGTTATACGGGGATAAAGTGTTTGATCTCATGTCTCTTTAAGTCTTTGATTTCATTGCATTATTTTGCAACATATTTGTGTCACTTTTAAGAACAATTATTGACCCTGGCCTACCGGGCCTACTTGTAGCTACGCCACTGATAATACACATAGCCTAAGCTTTAGATTAGTATGTTACTTGTTTATCTAATGACACGATAATTATTACACATTTTAGGAGCGTCAATAAAAGTAACCCACTCTTAGCAGATAATAAACCACATGCATAAATATGTTCTACAATGGATTATATAAAAACGTGAATAAGTATCAGTAAGTGCTACATAGATAGTCTCAAAGCGACGTGG
The DNA here is from genome assembly GCF_020536995.1 of Dreissena polymorpha. NCBI lineage: Eukaryota > Metazoa > Mollusca > Bivalvia > Myida > Dreissenidae > Dreissena > Dreissena polymorpha. Next base: position 90,246,273 of record NC_068363.1, read on the forward strand.
CTCATAATGGACTTCTCCTAAATCGCAGCGGGGGTGGGCGCCTCAAAATGGACATGCCCCCAATAGCTGACGGACGTTTGGAGGGGGGGGGGGGTCGCCTCACAATGGAATTTTTAATAACAATAACAGAATTTGAAACTATGCGCTGTACCTTCATAAGCGAGTATAGCTAACCAAAGTTAACGCTTGAAGTCACTAACGGGATCGATTAAGAGTAAGAGGTCGGCACGTCTGATCCCAACTGACCATATACACGTTTAAACCCCTAGATGGTGCCCTGATCATCCCGCCTCTCATCTTAAAGCTCGCATTCCAGGCAGAAGATTGAGTAAGCATGAACCAATGATTTGTTTTTAAACATACGTTATTGATGACAAATGAATGCAGAAATACTATTTAAGGTTTGAGAAAGAATTGCTGTGTTCGCTTTAATGAATGACTTAGCAAATTATATGTTTTTTGATTTTTTTTCAGAACAAGGTGTTGCGAACTTTAAAATAATGCTATTTATTTTATGCTTCCCTATGGTATATAGAGAATATCAGTGAATTCAAACTCAAATTTTACTGTTTCAAAAAACGAAAAATAAAAGTAAAAAGTATCGATAATGTTAATTGTTTTACCGGAACTATGTTCAGATATCTTTGGCTTCCCAATTGTTACCCCCTAGTTTACCAAGTGTGACTACTTTGCATTGAATGTTTATAAAAACATACGGAATGAAAAACAAAATGACTGAACCCAAAGTTGTTAATGTTTCTTACTTTAACTGGTTGATCAGTGTATGATGTTGCTTCTCATTTATTAAAGTGACAATTTCACTTCACTTTAGACTTAAAATATGAAGTTATTCTGTCCTTTGGTGTATGTCTATCAATATATCTGTACGATCGGGAATTTCCGTAACCACTCGGGAAATGTTGAGTTACACAAAAATTAATCAAAAGTCTTCTGTTTTTCGCAAATATTCTAGCGCTTTCCGGGTTTATACCAATAACTAAATGATTTGCAAGAAATAGCACATTGATTTTAGTCTGGAGCACTGTATATAACCTCGCAAACAAATATTCCAAAATTGATGGTTTACAATTTTGTGATGTAAATAGCTTGCATGAAGCATGAAATGTTCTGTCAGATAAGTGTTCGAATGTCTTGTTTGTATGATTTCGGACCGTTTAATCCAGCCACAAAAACGCTCTAAAACGTTATTTAGACCCATGTTAAGCGAAGTAATAAAGAACCACTTATTGTTCACTACCCGAAATGTGACGTCACGAGTTGCATCCCTTGTTGGTTCATGCTAATTGAACGCACTTGCGGCATACTTGCGCACATATGACAAGTAAATAACTTAATCACATAACCCCATGCCGCTTTAGAAACACTTTATCAAAGTTAATGGTTGAAAGGATAGGTACTCAATTGTTCTACTAGAAGATTATTGTACCTTCTATCTTTTAAATAAAAGTTATTTTCAACACGTTCAAAATGATTTTCATAAGACACTTTAATACCACCAGTTTGAATCAGTCTAAATTTATTATGCTTAAGAAGCGAGAGTGAATATTTATGTATCAATACCTAATTCATCTAAAACACATTTAAATCTTAGAATTACGATATTTGATTCATTGATAATCAGTTAAACTCTCGGCCCTTACTAACATGCGACGATACAACGATGCTCCAGCAAATTACAAGATTAATATATTTGACAATACGTTTAATTGTACACGATATATTTATCTTCGTGAAAACACAGCGCTGCTAGTTTATCTTGTCACAGACTACAAACGTGGAATAACATAATGCTTATGTCGCGGACGGTTGGACGAACAAAGCGGCGACTTTCTTATGCTGTTATATTCGTTGTTATTTTTTTTAATGCTGGCGTGCATTGTGTTGTATGTGTCGATCGTTTTGTTTCACTCTATGTAATTCGCTTAATATACAGTAGATGGACGTCATTCGCGTGCTAAACCAGACACAGCTTCGGTCTATTGATGTTAAAACGAACGAGTTTCCCGCGGTAGTAGGCTTTCCGCACAGTAGCCAATCAGCCACATTATGATTATATAAACGCCGTGAGAATTAACAAAACATATGAGTCGTGCTTTGTGAAAAGGGGGTTTAATGCATGTGTGTAAAGTTTCGTCTCATATATGCCTGTTCAGTCCGCACAGTCTAATCAGGGACGATACTTTTCTTTTTATGATAATGTTCGTTTTAAGAATGTGTTTTCTCAGCAAAAACCCAGTTAAGGCGGAAAGAGTTGTCCCTGATAGGCCTAGGTGGAATGCACCGGCTAATCTGGGACGACACTGTACGCACATGCATTAAACCCCTTTTTCACAGTCCACACCTCATATGTATTCATTTGTGTTAAAGTTGGTTGTGGCGGTTGCCTGTGGCAAATTCAAGTTATACTGAAGATTTATAACGCGTACCCTATTGCATCAATCGCTTTTCCGAAAATTTTATAAATAATCGAATGATAAATGACGAAGATAAATATATCGTGTACAATTAAACGTATTGTCAAATATATTAATCTTGTAGTTTGCTGGATCATCGTTGTATCGTCGCATGTTAGTAAGGGCCGAGAGTTTAACTGATTATCAATGAATCAAATATCGTAATTCTAAGATTTAAATGTGTTTTAGATGGATTAGGTATTGATACATAAATATTCACTCTCGCTTCTTAAGCATAATAAATTTAGACTGATTCAAACTGGTGGTATTAAAGTGTCTTATGAAAATCATTTTGAACGTGTTGAAAATACTTTTATTTAAAAGATAGAAGGTACAATAATCTTCTAGTAGAACAATTGAGTACCTATCCTTTCAACCATTAACTTTGATAAAGTGTTTCTAAAGCGGCATGGGGTTATGTGATTAAGTTATTTACTTGTCATATGTGCGCAAGTATGCCGCAAGTGCGTTCAATTAGCATGAACCAACAAGGGATGCAACTCGTGACGTCACATTTCGGGTAATGAGCAATAAGTGGTTCTTTATTACTTCGCTTTACATGGGTCTAAATAACGTTTTAGAGCGTTGTTGTGGCTGGATTAAACGGTCCGAAATCATTCAAACAAGACATTCGAACACTTATCTGACAGAACATTTCATGCTTCATGCAAGCTATTTACATCACAAAATTGTAAACCATCAAGTTTGGAATATTTGTTTGCGAGGTTATATACAGTGCTCCAGACTAAAATCAATGTGCTATTTCTTGCAAATCATTTAGTTATTGGTATAAACCCGGAAAGCGCTAGAATATTTGCGAAAAACAGAAGACTTTTGATTAATTTTTGTGTAACTCAACATTTCCCGAGTGGTTACGGAAATTCCCGATCGTACAGATATATTGATAGACATACACCAACGGACAGAATAACTTCATATTTTAAGTCTAAAGTGAAGTGAAATTGTCACTTTAATAAATGAGAAGCAACATCATACACTGATCAACCAGTTATAGTAAGAAACATTAACAACTTTGGGTTCAGTCATTTTGTTTTTTATTCCGTATGTTTTTATAAACATTCAATGCAAAGTAGTCACACTTGGTAAACTAGGGGGTAACAATGGGGAAGCCAAAGATATCTGAACATAGTTCCGGTAAAACAATTAACATTATCGATACTTTTTACTTTTATTTTTCGTTTTTTGAAACAGTAAAATTTGATTTTGAATTCACTGATATTCTCTATATACCATAGGGAAGCATAAAATAAATAGCATTATTTTAAAGTTCGCAACACCTTGTTCCGAAAAAAAATCAAAAAACATATAATTTGCTTAGTCATTCATTAAAGCGAACACAGCAATTCTTTCTCAAACCTTAAATAGTATTTCTGCATTCATTTGTCATCAATAACGTATGTTTAAAAACAAATCATTGGTTCATGCTTACTCAATCTTCTGCCTGGCATGCGAGCTTTAAGATGAGAGGCGAGATGATCAGGGCACCATCTAGGGGTTTAAACGTGTATATGGTCAGTTGGGATCAGACGTGCCGACCTCTTACTCTTAATCGATCCCGTTAGTGACTTCAAGCGTTAACTTTGGTTAGCTATACTCGCTTATGAAGGTACAGCGCATAGTTTCAAATTCTGTTATTGTTATTAAAAATTCCATTGTGCGGCGACCCGCCCCCCCCCCCCTCCAAACGTCCGTCAGCTATTGGGGGCATGTCCATTTTGAGGCGCCCACCCCCGCAGCGATTTAGGAGAAGTCCATTATGAGCCACGTCGCTTTGAGACTATCTATGTAGCACTTACTGATACTTATTCACGTTTTTATAAAGTCCATTGTAGAACATATTTATGCATGTGGTTTATTATCTGCTAAGAGTGGGTTACTTTTATTGACGCTCCTAAAATGTGTAATAATTATCGTGTCATTAGATAAACAAGTAACATTCTAATCTAAAGCTTAGGCTATGTGTATTATCAGTGGCGTAGCTACAAGTAGGCCCGGTAGGCCAGGGTCAATAATTGTTCTTAAAAGTGACACAAATATGTTGCAAAATAATGCAATGAAATCAAAGACTTAAAGAGACATGAGATCAAACATTTTACCCCCGTATAACAATAACCTGTAGGACGATCCCAATAAAACTTCTTCATATTTGAAACATGCCTTTTGACAAAAATATAAATTGTGTGATATGGAATAAATATTCAAAGGGGCCTTTTCACGTTTTCGTAAAAGGAAAAACCTGTTTCAGAGTTTCAAATTTTCCGTAAAGTTATGATATTTAAGAGGAAACAGTAATAATGAACATTTACCATGCTCTTAAATATCCATTATAGACATATTTTGACGATTTAAAACACTGAACATTATTAAGCGTTGCACCGCGAAATAATTGAATAATTTGGAAAGTTCTGTTGTTGTCGTTATATTTTGTGATACTAGATACTAGGATTGCTTATATTAAGTTTCAATACAGCACTCATTGTATAAGCACGGATTGTGGAGTGGTCTAAGCGATTGATTTGTACTCAAGGGGTAGTGTGTCGCTCCCAGTTGTGGGCTATATTTTTGCTTTCTTTAATGTTATTCTTGTTTTTTTAATGGAGCTTTTTTTAGACCAATATAAAGCGTTCAATGACGCACTTCAATACATGCCAAAATCTGTGATAAGTTCCCCTTAACATAAACATATGTCTTAACCTATATATATATATCTTCAGGTCATACAATGACACTTCATATTACCTTAACTTACAAAAATTATTATGTACTATACTCATCTCCGTCAAGTTTGAAAGGACAAACATGCACAAATTGAACTCATAACAAATAACATATACATAAAAGCACTGCCAAAGTATGGTGATGCTTGACAGAGTTATGTCAAATTTTAATATGTACAGATCATCTTACTTGTCGTCATGTGTGATCTGTATTTTCTGTTTACAATTATTGTTGTTAGATAAAGTGTTTTAGTGCGCTCGATATCTTTGATACAAGGAAAACATTGCGATAATTATTACAATATGTTTAATTGTTGCCAGAACAAAACAGTAAATGCCCCGTCGATATGCTCTGTGTACTGTAGTTGTATTGTTTTAATTGGGCATAACTGTATCTATTGAAGCCTGTAGCAAGGCAATGCAAAGTTGTATGAGACCTATTGCATTGTGTAACCGTAAATATCAAGGAATGTTACGAAGTCCTGGTATTTGGTCCACTCAGATATACATTGAAGCATCTAACTCATATTAATATTTGGTTCTTAATGATTTAAATTCAATAATGTTCAGTTTAAAATTATAAACTAATAAACTAAAAATATTCAATATGACATAAAGGTAAATAAAAAGCACTAAATTTTGAATGTAACTTACGTTTCGCAATGCGTTTTGCACAAACCGTGTAAAGTGCAAACACAAATCATGTGGTTACAACAGTTCCAATTATGTCTTAATAATTCAGTTTACTTGTGAAAGGTCTGTAAGTTATATGTAATCACTAGTCATTTGATGACTTAACTGCGCAAGTGCGTAGTCAAGAAAGAAAATACGTTACTGATGGCATTGCTTAGACATATTAAATCGAATTTGTGTAAAGTTTTCGGAGGAAGGTGCTTTCAAGTTTCATGGATGGACTAAAAGAACATGCCTAGTGGTTAACACGCTAAATATGTCCATGTAGGGACCACACCAATGTCAACATTGCGCAATTGTTGTGAGTGAAGGCTACTTGTTGAACAAGCGTTCCTGGATTACAGAAGGAACAACTACATTTTCCAGCACCACTGGCCGTGTGCGATCGGTCGGTAAGCTATATGTATAGCTGGGACTTGACGAATGTTACATATGTCTGAACCGTGCTTTGTGAAAACCGGGCTTGATAAATGTGCGTAAAGTACGGTCGTAGATTAGCATATGCAGTCCACACAGGCTTATCAGTGACGAAACGTTTCGCATAGACTGGATCTGTGTTTAAAAGAGACTTCCATTCATACTAAAATTCCATAAAGGCGGATTGTGTCCTCCCTGATTAGCTTCATGAGACTTTGCAAGAACCTTATCTGGGATGATACTCAAATAACATGCATTAAACCCGAGTTTCTCACTTACGACATTGAAGATTGGCGTGTTGTTTTATACTTACAAGTATATGTTTAAATGTGTATTCCTACATCGCAAATGTTATTGGCAAGTGTATTGTGGTTAAGCATTGTCTTTTACAAACATTCGATTGTGTATATTTATATTATGACCGAGATAACAACAGGAAATTGGCCGAGCTGCGTCACTGCATAGTTTATTGTCTTCATGTTACTCGTGTAACGTGTTGGATTATAAAGAAAACTTTGTTACACACAATACTAATATTAAAAGAAAGTGAAACACTCGAAAATTACATATGAGCCGTGCTCTGTGACAGGGGGTATAATGCATGTGCGTAAAGTTTCGTCCCAGATCAGCCTGTGCAGTCCGATTGTTTTATATTTTCTGTTTAAAGGTTTCTCTTCATAGCAAATATCTAGTTTAAACGAAAAGTGTAGTCTATGATTAGCCTTTTCGGGGTGCTAATCTGGAACGACACTTTGTGCACATGTATTTTCACAAAGCTTGGCTAATACGTTTAGTTATTAATACACTTGACAGTTAACATCTGCTATTAAACATTACAGCCGTAAGTAAACAGCGAATACTTTAGAATTGCGCAAGACATATCCTCTGCGAAATCAAGTAATGGTAGAAGTAGAAGTTCAGTGTTTATAGTATAAATGAGTGGAAAAGTACTGGCAACAAAAAAACAAATAACCGCAAAAGTCCGTATATTGTTTTTGCTCATAAGACCATACGACACATACACATTATTTTCTAGTCGTATTAATAAATACAATTACAAATGTACGCATCATATACATACAATGTCTTTAGGCGGCTACATACACTTAGAATAGGTACATTGTCGTACACATGTGTCTCATTAGCAGACATAGTACCTGAAAAAGTAATACTAATACTTATAGGACAGATATCATAGCGGTTACTTCGATTGATTGTTAGCGTTAATTTAAGTTAAACGTTAATTACCCAGGTTATGTAGATAGAAAAACTAATGTTAGAAACTTAAGATCTAAAACAGAAAGATAAGTGTTATTACGTTTAAAAGAGTAATATCATTGTGATCAATAAGAATGAAGTAGCTTGTAATGTACGTTTTAAGCTGTCATTCGGTATACGCATATAACTTTACTTTAAAATGATGGATTAGGAGATTCCTTAACTCAATAACAATACCAATGAAACAAAATTGTTGAAGCCGAAAGTGTGTACTAGTGAAATACGTGTTAACCTATTGCGTAAGTCGTAAAATAACATAAGTATGGTCATAATTTATTATGAAGAGAAAGGTAACGTGTGATGAAGTCTTTAACTCATGAACTGGCCTTCGCACAGCGAAATAATTGGATCAATATATGCCAAACGAAAGTAACATTCAAAAACAGAAAATTAACAATGTCAAAATCAAAATCATGTCGTTAGTCGTAAAATACTAGTGTGTAAGTTTTTACTATTAATAGTTAGGTGTAAATCTAGAATGTCAGCATTAGTACTGAAATGATAAGATTGATTAAAGCGATTATATACGATATTAATACGGTTTTCAAAACATGTAAAAACGTTGATGAATTAAAAACGACAATAAAAGTTCAGAAGAAGTAGTACCAGAAAATACACGAAAGATAAGTTTTATTCATAACAGAGAACTCCTTCATTGACGAAATATATGCACAGTTTTAGAATATCCATATTAGCATGTGCAGATTCTTTTATACGACACGTTTACCAAATTTTGGTTCTACAACAGAACGATGAAACGTGTCCTTATCGGCGTAAACTAGCTCGTTATAAGTTTCACTGAAGTAAACAATCATTGATGGATGGTACAAAATGAAGAGTTTCAAGTAATTAATTTAATTATCTCAGACATATTTATGGGTCGGTTTAAGAATAATATGTTGACATTGACATCGTATATAGTCGCTTTGATTATTTGTGCTTTGAAATAAATATGTTACAATATTGCTCAAAATATGGGTTTTCAGCATTTAACATCTCTCAATATTTCTACTTTCTTTTAAAAGCTTTTAAATTAAACTTTTCCATTGTCTTTACTCAGATGAAGAATTAAATCACTTTCATACTTTAATAAAAAGATAAGTGGCGCGCAATTTCTGCCCATAGAAAATCCTATTATTAGTTAGAACATCTTGCTAATAAATTTCATTAATGAATAGTCAAATAAAAATTGGTAAAAAGAACATAAATCTAGACGCGTCCAAACATAAAACCTTTCAAATATTTCATTGGTAAAGCATGCTGATTTGGAACTTACGGCTAACCATAGTTATAAAGAAAATGTATTTAGCAACAAGCAATATCATATATGACAAAAATATGGAGACTTGCCAATCGCCTCTTTGTAAAGAGTACCCATCAATGTATATCTATGTTTACTTTATCTGAGTAGTCACAGATTCAGATGTCAATTGTAAGGACATCCCATAGTATAAGCTTTTTTTTCAAAAATGAACACCACAACAGGATGTAAAGCAGGATGCGAACTCAAAGAAAGGGGCACCAACTGGCCGTCGATGGTAGATATTATATTAAAGTGTAATGGCTTGATAAATAGCATGTTCAGTTATGTGTGATGGAAAATGTTGACAAGGTCTAAATTTAACAACTATCGTTGATGATACAATACATCTTAAGGGCCGCTACACGAGGCTTCAAATCTTTACAGGAATGTCCTTCCGTTTTTCCCGAGAAAAAAATCATCATCTTTAAAGGTACATCTAGAACTATCATTCTACTGGTTATGCTTAATTAATGATTTGGAAAAAAAAGTTAAGTTTTTACAAATATTATTGTCTCTCTTGATCAATTCTTTGACAATGGCATAACTATTTCAAGTTTTAAATCTTTGCAATGGGCTGCAATTAAAATGAGTGGTACATTAGTGAGGTGAAGGGTAATGCACCATAGTCTAGCGCAGTGCGGGATAATCAAATTATAGAGCAGCTACGCTGCGTCGAATCAAAGTCATTACCTGGCGTAGAGTCATTTGCGACATGCGTTAATTAACAAATAAGTCTATATATCGATATGAAATAGGCTATTGTCAAGCATAATGGTACCCTACCGGCACCTCTATTGTCATTTTTTTTGTTTTGTTGCCATAGCAATCATAGTTTTTGACTTAGGAACAAATTGAAATGACGTGCATAATGTCCATAATGCCATTTATCCATGTTTTAAGTCTCATTAAATATATTAAGAACTTTTAAAATTATCGCAGGATCCAGAAAACCACCATTTTCAGCAGTTTTTCTAGTCTATTTGTTGCTATAGCAACCAACAAGTTATCGTAGGATCCAGTAAAACCTGACTGACGGACTGACGTACGGGCAGAGCGCAAACCATAAGTCCCCTCCGGTGAATCCGGTAGGGGACAATGAAGGTATAAGTGAAAGAAACACACAACATGTCACGCACTTGATTTGACAATGTTATATAAGAAACGGTGCAACTGTAATAAATCGTAAGTCGATATCATTGAATGGCTCCTAAGCTTCAAATTTAAAATCGGTAAACAACGTCAATATCGAGTCGTCGATAATGCTATTCCAGTAGCAAAACAAAATAAATAACATCATATATGGTTTTAAAAGCATACATTGTAATAGAACCACAGTCTGTTATGAAATGATATTGACGCCCTGTAGTGTCTTTTGATTGGCACCTTACGACTTGTGACTTTAAATTAATGGCTTGCAAAATGGCATTTAAAGCGCGTTAAGATCCTGTTTTTTAAGATGGCGCACAAGAATTAAACTGATTCTGAGGAGGTATGTAGAATTAAGTTTTTGAGCTGTACCAGTGTTATTGTATATGTTATTGGCATAATTGTATTATATGTGTTCGTCCATTCCCGCCAACCATCCCACCCACTCAAACAACCCACCCAGCCAGCAACCCACCAGGCCACCCACCCAGCCACCAACACATCCAACCTACCACCCTCCCACCCATCCAAACTCAACGAACCACACACCAACTAACCCGCTCATCCACTCATCCGCTCATCCTTCCGACAGTCCGTCCGTTCATCCATCCATCCATCCATCCATCCATCTATCCATCCATCCGTCCATCCATCCATTCATCAATCCATCAATCAATCAATGCATCCATTCATGCATCCATCCATGCATGCATCCATGCATGCATCCATGCATGCATCCATGCATGCATCCATCCATGCATCCATCCATGCATCCATCCATTCATCCATGCATCAATCCATGCATCCATCCAAGCCTCTGTACATCCATCCAAGCCTCCATGCATTCATGCATCTATCTATATCTACATACCTATCTTGCTATATAGATATTAAGTTATCTAGCTAGTTTGAAAGCTAGCTATCCACCCATATATATGTATACATATATATATATATATATATATATATATATATATATATATATATATATATATAGCATTTTCGTTACCAAGTTGTCAACAGCCGGCGAGAAGTCATTTGAGTGTTAAACGGTTAGATTGGATGGTAACCCGAGCGTCAATTTTTATTTGCACAAACCACTTAAATATAGCAGTATTGGTATTTAGTAGGAGTCATATTTGGTATTTATGTATAAGTTATTTTTCTGTTTAATGTAGCGTTGAAGTGTTCATAAACTTTAAAGGCTATTTGAGACGCAATAGATTTTTATGACGTGATTTTTTAATTGCAATATCTAATTATTTTATTTTTTGCAATGCTTTTAATGATGACGCATGTTAATTTTTTCTGTGATCAAATACCGGGACCACAATATCAAAATATACAATAATAGGTTAGTGTAAATGTAATTATTTGCGGTGAAGCACCTCATAAAATATATCATAATTCATAATATCCGAGTTGTTCGAAATATGTTATATTAACACAATTACATTCAATACGAAGAAAACAAATCACACCAGTCATACTGGAAATAATACATAGTAAACCTTTTATATAGATACTTAAAGGCTGAACAAACTTGTTCGTGCGCGTAAATTATTCTCACGGTGGCATCCATCTAAAATTATAAAAAAATGTCAGCAGCGTAAAAATAAGGTTAAGTTCAATTTAAAAGAATTATTTAATTGTTAAAGTTCTTAATCGGTTCCGGGACATTCGGTAGACCATCAAGCTCTACCAATCAAGTTTCAATAGTTCATTTTGATTATTTTATAACGCAATGTGAGTAATATATTTATTTTGAAACATACTATATCGCTTGAAGGGCAGTTACTGCGTGGATATATAATTATGATGCCCACGTTACAAACGCTGTCATTAGTTACCGATGTTGGATGAATTTAAGTCAATGACAGCATATAGTTTAACAAATGTAAACCCAGGTGGGTTTCTTATTTGAAGTGTACTCGATTGAGATTACGATTACATTTTGCTAAGTATATTTGCTAGGCATCAGCAGGAATTATAAGAAAACGTATGTTTTCCTTTAACTCCAATCTCTGTTCATGTCGATGTATCGGCATTAATGTAATTTAACATATACTTCAAAGGTCAAATATTCATTGAGCCGTACGTCAGGTTTAGAGAAAAATCTGTATGTAGCATGGGTTAAATTTCAAATGTCAACGCATCCGTGTAAAGCGTGGTGAGTAAGTTCGTTACTTGCAACTTTATGGGTCTTCTTCAGCGTTTTCCTTCATCGTCGTCTAGTGTCTTTAAAAAACATCAATTTAGCTTATTGCGTATTGCTAAGCAAGTAGTAACGATATTTATTCATCTGATTCAGAAGATACAATTTATGTTTTCAAAACAAGTTTAAGCTTATAAACATTATATTCGAAAACGTTTTAACGGCTCATTAAAACTCGCGTGAACACACACAGTGTAAATATCAACATATGTTTTACTTACTCTTTTAATGTTCAACTGAGCGAAAATCGTCGAGATTTATTAAGCGTGTCTTCGACGCTGTTTATTTTTCTCATCGATACTCGCTTATTCGAAAAGTTTTTCAAATATCGATTAAGTTAATTGAAATTAAATTGTTTTTATATGTAGCGCTTACTTCGCCCATGCCTTTTGAGGCAATATGTTTTCACTATCACGTTGAACAGAACTTATTTTTTTGTATGCCAAATATGTAGACTGCCAAGTATTTAAACAAATACAAAGACAACTTTTAGTTTTATTATTATTAAGTTAAATGTTTGCATGCAAAATTATATCAACATTTTCTGATCATTATATTAGTTCGAGACCCTGTGATAACTTTATATGTTCTTCATATTTTTTAATGAAACTTAAAACATGGATAGATGGCAATATGGGCATTATGCAAGTTATTTTATCTCGTTCATACTTCAAAAAACTGTGGTTTCTATGGCAATACATAAAAAAATAAAAAAACTATTTCTGACAATGGTGGAGCCGGTAGGGGACATATATTGGTTGGCAATAGTCTTGTTATAACTTGCTATAATATACTTGATAAGGGTTAACTGTTTAATTGACATGGTGCAATCTCCAACGGTGACGTACATACTGTTGTTGGGGTATAACTTAATTACGTCCTCTGAGTGCGAATCGATTCCGGAACGTGCCATCGCTTGGCGGACACCATTTCTACTACGCGAATGCAACCTTTCCTTTAAATTATATAATGGTTTATATGACACTTTATTTGTTTTAAAGGCTATGTATTTTTAAATGTCATATTTATAAAAAGTCGAAAAGCATATACGATGACAAGTAAATACCACGCCAATAACAACAACGTTTTAAATTTATGTTCAGGCTAGAAATAGAAACCTGCCATACTTCTTAGTACAAGTATGGTTGATTATGCGTTCTAATTGCTTTGATAATATATTGCATATTCAAACGCACATTCGGATATATATCGTTGTTCGCAAATAATCAGCATGTATATAAATCGGTGAAACGAATCTATTATAAGTATGTGGTAACAGTCATTTTAAGTGTGCCGAACAAATTATATTTGCCTCAACTACAAATAATGAAGGTAAGTAAAATATAATATGATTATTAATGGCCTTGCAACAATTACTTTTATCGACGAGCTTCTTTTTCTGTTCATTTCGTTCAACCGACATAGACGGTATGAACCGTTAATGGTACAAAATTGCGGCATTAGATTGTTCCTGTCTTTAACAAAAATATTATTTACTCTATAGTATTTCTGTCTATGACTGTTTCTTTCTATTTTTTTAAATTACGAAAAATAAGCGGTCACTGCAACTAAATAGAATATATTACCCCGTTTGGAATTACTGATTATAAATACGAAGTGTGATTGGATACATTGGGAAAATGGGATATGTAACAATATCATGTAACCTTATGTTACCGTCGAACAAAAAAAGTTTTTATTTCAATTCGATTTCCATTTCGTTTGTGCTACATGTTTTTTAATGTATATAAGTTTTTGCTTTTGCGGCAATAGACACAATAAATTAAACACGATGCCAAAAAGCAGGAGATAAACATTACATTAAAATAAATTTCTAATACTTTAACAAGTTTTGCCAGATCAAAAAAAAATCTATGAGCGATTCAATGAGTTTAAGGCACTGGTTGCTGTTGAAGAATGTCTGATATAGCATACATGAGTGTACGTTTTTAACCTGCTTAAGACTGACCACCATGAGTTACAGTAGCAATAGAACATTGACGACGGTAACGAGTACATTTTTACTTACACTGAGCCCTTCGTTTGGCTCTAAACATGACGCAAACGTATTTAAAAGTTATCATTTGACATTATTAATTGTTTATTCTATGTCGATTTTTAAATGGATTTTTTTCTTATACAGTACTTACATGAATGAAAATAAACATCACAAGTTATCGGATAAGTATATTTGCACGGTGGTGATATATTAAACATATCTGAAGTAGCTTTATTTAAGAAAACATTCAGTGAAATCCTATTTTATATGATTTGTTTTTGAATTACATACTATTATGTTTTTCTGTGTGAACTTAATTGATTAGCGTGTAAGTTGGAACAATTAAAATGGAAAATCATTGAAATATTCACACACACGTTATTTTGTAAAAATATGTTGTATAACTAAATTGTATGTTCATTTTAAACAGGTAAGAAATGTAAGTACACTCACATCCATTTGCGTCTACAAAATGTATCAAACATTAAAGGAAGACAAATTACATATCATACAAAATGTCGTCACTTGCTTTATGAGCCGTGCAGTAAGTATGAAGGTAAGTCATGCAGTAATCTTAAAGTAAATCCGTGCAGCAATCAGGCAGTGAAGCGGAGCAGTATTCTTGAATTAAAGCCATGCATTCATCTGAAATGTAATGTATGCAGCTATCTTGGAGTAAAGCCATGCAGTATCCTTAAAGAAAATCATGCATGCAGTTATCTGGAAGTGAAGTAGTGCTGTAATCCTGAAGTCAAGTAATGCAGTAATCATGAAGTAAATCATGTAGTTTTCTTGAAGTAAAACCATGCATTAAACTTAAAATAAAGCCATGCAGTAATGTTGAAGTAACGCCATGCAGTAATCTTGAGATAAAGCCATGCAGTTATCTTGAAGTAAAGCCATTCCGTTACCTTGAAGTAAAGCCATGCAGTTACCTTGAAGTAAAGCCGTGCAGTTATCTTGAATAAAAGCCTAGCAGTTATCTTGAGGTAAAGCCGTGCAGTAATCTTTAGAAAAAGCCGTGAAGTAATATCGCAAATACCAAAAAAGCCCGATCGCATCAGCTTGACACATCTCGACCGGACGTTCATCCGACTACAACATATACATACTTAATAATCAGTACAAAGGCATTTAATCCAATACTTGTCAGTTAGGGCATTGATTTTAAATTATTTATTTCACAACATTATAAACCGTTTTTCCAAATGCAGATAAGAAAATGTTTGTATGTCGTTGTTAGAGAACAAAACATATAAAAACTAAGACATACCTCTACTGTTTGTAGTGTATGAGACGCTTTTTCTTTTGATTCTTATCCAGGTGATCCCGGATAGGTTTTGCGAGGTCACTTGCAATCTTTGCAGAGAAAGTGACCTTCACTAGAGAGTGTTGTGTAGTACTCATGGTCGCAAAAAAGATCAACCCTAATTCAGGTTCCTCCCATTGCACGGTCGGTACGCTGTAGTAATACTCCTGTCTCTCAAACCCAAGCTTCGCGTTACTTCCGTAGTAGTACATTTGGTCAGCCAATCCGTCATCATTGATTACGTTTGGCTTTGTTATTCCGACAGCTAGCCAATAACTGTGCAGATTGTAGTCATATGGCAATGACCACATTATGACAACTCGGCGAGATTTAACCGCAATTTCCCAGGACACGACCCCAAAGGAACAAGTAACCGTATCCGAAGTCTTTCGTGCCACCATCGCCTCTTTTTGACCCGGCCGAACGGGGATAGGAGGAGTAGTGATTGCTCCACTCTTTACTGTAACATGCGGTTTCAGCAGTTCAAACTTTGTCCAGTTTTCTTATTCCATGCCCATTGTAACCTTGTAGGGCAATGACGTGAAAGTTTGAATTGTCGTTCCCGCAAGGGTTGCCCCAGCCGCTACAACCCCCGCGGCGGCGGAAGCGATCTCAGCTAACGCGACGGCACCTAGACCTGCGATGAGAGGTATCGGAGTTTGAATCAGTATTATTTGGCCACCCAGTAACAGACAGATGGTAGCGACTGTCAGTTAAGAAGCCATTCTCTATGGTTCAGCCAGCTTCTTTAAAGAACAAGTAAATTGATTACATAATTCACTGAACTAATAAAACAAAATAATTATACTGAGCTAATAATAAAAGTTGTAAAGATAGTTTACGCTTGCTTGATACAACATATCGATTGCTGACTTTGGAAACTTAGTAGTACACTGTTAATAAGTTCATATTCATAAAAATATACATAAATCGAAGTACTGAAGACATATTAGTATCATGCAAATTGAACCAAAACGTTAAATGTTGAATACTCAGAAAACTCAGTAGTTGTAAATGATTATCAGCCTAACGCGAGGCAAAGAAAATAAAAGAGAGGTTATCTTAAAATTTACTTGTGTAGCTCGAGTATTTTATTACATTTTTTTTATTGTACTCCTGTGTTCACAAATTGTTTGTCTTTTTTATCAAATAATCAATTTATTATTTTAAAATAAAGCGGTTGGAAAATGCAAACGATTAAGTCTTGCGAATATTTTTACAACGTTTTCATCTTCGCCACCGAAGTATGTATACAAAGAATGCCTTAAAAACATGGCTTTTTTTAATGTTTAAAATTTGTTTGCCTCGTTAAATATTTATATTTCATATCAACGACAAAATATTAAAAAAGTAAAAAATCATGCAGACGGATATTTTTGGTTTGTATATCGGTCATTGTTAATCGTTGAATTTACATGGACGACGGTTTTTTTACAGCGATGGTAAAGAATCATTACATGCGATACCCAGCATGGAAACATACAAATTATTTATTAAGTTTAAATATATAAGAGTGTATAAACGTCTAAACAACTTTTTGATGTTTTGAAGTATAATGTTCAACGTGTATACAATTGAAACTTTCGTAATAAATATTATCATATCCCCTGATTTGTTTAACAAGCAAAGTTTAAATAACACAAGTTTTTTCTGACCTGTGATTTGTAAATCGCTTTGAAGCTTACATTTGCTTAATGTCTTGTGTATTATACTTTATCTGGGGCCATATCGGCCAATGAAAAAAAGTTGATATTATTAATCCGGTCTTAACCAGTTACATATTATAATTTCATATGTGTTTTACTTAAACTTGCTTTTAAGTTTCAGCTTTATTGCAGTTTTCAAGATATGAACAATTTTAACATTCAGCTTTATTTAATTGGAGGGATTGCATCGTATTAAACATTTATTTCACATAAACATCTAAGGTCCAATGAATACGTACCTAATGTCAGTATCGCTTTATTCGCTTTATTCGCTACATATTAAATATTCATTAAAATAGTTTTCGTGCAAAAACGATTTTAACTAGTTAGGATACTGCTTTTTAATGTTAAAATCAACTAAGCAATCGCAAAATAAAAATTAAACACTTTGTAACTAG